>NC_086445.1:639280454-639467954 GCF_028390025.1 Pseudophryne corroboree | reverse complement strand
CAAGCTGGTACTTGGAGAACCACAAGTACCAGCATGCGGAGGAAAATATATATATATATACACACACACACACACACATATATATATATATATATATATATATATATATATATATATATTTATTTGCCTCCCCAAGCAGCACACCCCCTGCCACACCGCAGATCGGATCTCTCTTCCGATCCAATCTGCGGTGCTGTGCTCCCCGGATCCCGTCCTCACTGCAGCAGCGGGCGCACAGACAGGACAGCTGAGCTGAGCGACGGCTCAGCTGTCCAATAAAGTATGAATGAAGCAGCCTGCCGCTCAGTCATTGGCTGGGCACGCAGGCTGTTTCATTGATACATTATTGGACAGCTGAGCCCAGTGGCGTAACTAGAAATTTTTCTCCCCCAACCAAAAAAATCCTTCGGCGCCTATACCCCCCCGTAATTGGCACTAACAAAGGTAGAAAAATGTGCACGCCGCAGGCGCGCGCCGGCAAAAAGGGTTTGTGGCTTTGTCGAAATGGGCGTGGCTTTGCGTGGAGGGCGTGGCATTGCAGGAAAAGACTACCTTATACCCCAGTTTTGCAACCTGCACGCCCAGACGTTGGCCACCACAGGAAAGAAAAATAATCCTGATTCATGCCCCTTACATTATTTGTCATTTTTCCTCCTTATAGTAATGCCCAGTATACATTATTCCACATACTGCAATGGCCCTTAGACATTATTCCACACACAATAATGCACATGACACAATATGCACACACTGTAATGCCTGTGACACATTATGACAGGAATCGCAATGCCCGTTATACATTATGCTACACACTGCAATGCCCCTGATACATTATAGCACATACAATGTCTGTGACACAGTATGACACACACCACAATGATCCTGAGACATTATACCACATACCACAATGCCCGTGATATAGTATACAACACACCGTAATGCCTGATACATTATGACACACACCGCAATGTCCGTGATACATTATGCCACACACCGTAATGCCCATTACACATTAAGTTCTACAGTAAGGCTTCTAATTACTTTTAAATTACCTGCTCGTTGCCAGGGGTTTCATGCTCTTGGTTCCATGCACGGTGCCAGGGGTTTTCATGATCAGGGTGTCATGCTCGTTGCAAGGGGTTTCATGCACTGGGTGTCATGCTCGTTGCTAGGGGGTAGTGCTTGTTGCTAGGGCCATGCTCCCAGTGCCACATATGCCCCCAGTGCCAGATATTCCCCTACAGTGCCAGGTATATGCCCCTAGTGCCAGATATTCCCCCACAGTGCCAGGTACATGCCCCCAGTGCCACATATACCCCCCCCCCAGTGCCACATATGCCCCCTCAGTGCCTGCTCCCCCCAGTGCCAAATATTCCCCCACAGTGCCAGGTATATGCCCCAGTGCCAGATATTCCCCCACAGTGCCAGGTATATGCCTCCAGTGCCAGATCTTCCCCCCACAGAGCCAGGTATATGCCCCCAGTGCCAGATCTGACCCCCACAGTGCCAGGTATATGCCCCCCAGTGCCAGATCTTCCCCCCAGTGCCAGGTATATGCCCCCAGTGCCAGATCTGCCCCCCACAGTGTCAGGTATATGCCCCCAGTGCCAGGTATATGCCCCCAGTGCCAGATCTGCCCCCCACAGTGTCAGGTATATGCCCACAGTGCCAGGTATATGCCCCCAGTGCCAGATCTGCCCCCCCCCCCCCAGTGCCAGGTATATGCCCCCAGTGCCAGATCTTCCCCCCAGTGCCAGGTATATGCCCCCAGTGCCAGATCTGCCCCCCACAGTGTCAGGTATATGCCCCCAGTGCCAGGTATATGCCCCCAGTGCCAGATCTGCCCCCCACAGTGTCGGGTATATGCCCCCAGTGCCAGGTATATGCCCACAGTGCCAGGTATATGCCCCCCACAGTGCCAGGTATATGCCCCAAGTGCCAGGTATATGCCCCCAGTGCCAGATCTGCCCCCCACAGTGCCAGGTATATGCCCCCAGTGCCAGATCTCCCCCCCCCCAGTGCCAGGTATATGCCCCCAGTGCCAGATCTGCCCCCCACAGTGTCAGGTATATGCCCCCAGTGCCAGGTATATGCCCCCAGTGCCAGATCTGCCCCCCACAGTGTCAGGTATATGCCCCCAGTGCCAGGTATATGCCCCCAGTGCCAGATCTGCCCCCCACAGTGTCAGGTATATGCCCACAGTGCCAGGTATATGCCCACAGTGCCAGATCTGCCCCCCACAGTGCCAGGTATATGCCCCAAGTGCCAGGTATATGCCCCCAGTGCCAGATCTGCCCCCCACAGTGCCAGGTATATGCCCCCAGTGCCAGATCTTCCCCCCAGTGCCAGGTATATGCCCCCAGTGCCAGATCTGCCCCCCACAGTGTCAGGTATATGCCCCCAGTGCCAGGTATATGCCCCCAGTGCCAGATCTGCCCCCCACAGGGTCAGGTATATGCCCCCAGTGCCAGGTATATGCCCCCAGTGCCAGATTTGCCCCCCACAGTGTCAGGTATATGCCCACAGTGCCAGGTATATGCCCCCAGTGCCAGATCTGCCCCCCACAGTGCCAGGTATATGCCCCCAGTGCCAGATCTTCCCCCCAGTGCCAGGTATATGCCCCCAGTGCCAGATCTGCCCCCCACAGTGTCAGGTATATGCCCCCAGTGCCAGATCTGCCCCCCACAGTGTCAGGTATATGCCCCCAGTGCCAGATCTGCCTCCCACAGTGTCAGGTATATGCCCCCAGTGCCAGGTATATGCCCCCAGTGCCAGATCTGCCCCCCACAGTGCCAGGTATATGCCCCAAGTGCCTGCTTCCCACCCCCCATGTGTTGGAGGGACACGGAGCGCATCGCGCGTCTCTCCTGTGTCCCTCCTGGCTGGTCTAATACAGGAAGTGCCGGTTCGTGAGCCAATCAGAGCTCACGAACGGCACTTCCTTAGTCCGGCCGGGGGAGAGCCAGGGAGGGACACAGGAGAGACGCGCTCCGTGTCCCTCCAACACAGCAGGGAGGGAGAGGAGACCGCAGATTGACATGCGGACGCTCGTCCGCATGTCAATCTGTTCTGGAGCCGGGGAGCGGAGCACAGCACCGCAGATCGGATCGGAAGAGAGATCCGATCTGCGGTGTAGCAGGGGGCCCTTTTGGAAAGGGGGCCCGGGGTACGTATCCCCCGGGCCCCCCCCTAATCCGGCTCTGGTGCCCTGAACCATAACAGTCTGAGAACCACTGACCTACTGTGTTGTTGAATTGGGTTGGGTATGTGTGACCGCTGGTCACAATAGTGACAGCAGGATCCCAGCATTTAGATGCCCGTGAAGGGGGGTCGAGCGCAACGAAGCTCCTTGCGGGCTCGCTGCACTTGCATCGCTGTGGGCTCAGTAGCTGTGCTCGCCACAGGTTCAGTTCCCACTTGTCGTGGACACCCATGAGTGGGAATAGTCCCTGTTGGTCGGCATGCCGACCGTCGGGATAGTGAGGAGGCGGGATGTAGGTGCCGGTATTGTGACCGCCGGTCTACTGACTGCCAGGCACATAACTACATCCCATTGAATCTGCTATCTTGTAAAGAATGCTTGTTTTATCTTGTGTGTGTTAGTGATGAGCGGGTTCGGTTCCTCGGAAACCGAACCCCCCCCGAACTTCACCTATTTTACACGGGTCCGAGGCATACTCAGATTCTCCCGTATGGCTCGGTTAACCCGAGCGCGCCCGAACATCATTATCCCGCGGTCGGATTCTCGCGAGATTCGTATTCTATATAAGGAGCCGCGCGTCGCCGCCATTTTCACTCGTGCATTGGAAATGCTAGGGAGAGGACGTGGCTGGCGTCCTCTCCGTTTATTAATGATGCTGCAAATATTTGTGCTTATTGCTTAATTGTGGGGACTGGGGAGCAGCTGTATTATATAGGAGGAGTACAGTGCAGAGTTTTGCTGACCAGTGACCACCAGTATTATACGTTCTCTGCCTGAAAAACGCTCCATATCTGTGCTCAGTGTGCTGCATATATCTGTGCTCACTAGTGATGTGCACCGGAAATTTTTCGGGTTTTGGTTTTGGGTTCGGTTCCGCGGCCGTGTTTTGGGTTCGGACGCGTTTTGGCAAAACCTCACCGGAAATTTTTTGTCGGATTCGGGTGTGTTTTGGATTCGGGTGTTTTTTCAAAAAACACTAAAAAACAGCTTAAATCATAGAATTCGGGGGTCATTTTGATCCCATAGTATTATTAACCTCAATAACCATAATTTCCACTCATTTTCAGTCTATTCTGAACACCTCACAATATTATTTTTAGTCCTAAAATTTGCACCGAGGTCGCTGGATGGCTAAGCTAAGCGACACAAGTGGCCGACACAAACACCTGGCCCATCTAGGAGTGGCACTGCAGTGTCAGGCAGGATGGCACTTCAAAAAAATAGTCCCCAAACAGCACATGATGCAAAGAAAAAAAAAGGCGCAATGAGGTAGTTGTGTGACTAAGCTAAGCGACCCTAGTGGCCGACACAAACACCTAGCCCATCTAGGAGTGGCACTGCAGTGTCAGACAGGATGGCACTTGAAAAAAATAGTCCCCAAACAGCACATGATGCAAAGAAAAAAAGAGGCGCAATGAGGTAGCTGTGTGACTAAGCTCAGCGACCCAAGTGGCCGACACAAACACCTGGCCCATCTAGGAGTGACACTGCAGTGTCAGGCAGGATGGCCCTTCAAAAAAAAATACTCCCCAAACAGCACATGATTCAAAGAAAAATGAAAGAAAAAAGAGCTGCAAGATGGAATTGTCCTTGGGCCCTCCCACCCACCCTTATGTTGTATAAACAGGACATGCACACTTTAACGAACCCATCATTTCAGCGACAGGGTCTGCCACACGACTGTGACTGAAATGACTGGTTGGTTTGGGCCCCCACCAAAAAAGAAGCAATCAATCTCTCCTTGCACAAACTGGCTCTACAGAGGCAAGATGTCCACCTCATCATTATCGTCCGATTCATCACCCCTTTCACCGTGTACATCCCCCTCCTCACAGATTATTAATTCGTCCCCACTGGAATCCACCATCTCAGCTCCCTGTGTACTTTGTGGAGGCAATTGCTGCTGGTGAATGTCTCCACGGAGGAATTGATTATAATTCATTTTAATGAACATCATCTTCTCCACATTTTCTGGAAGTAACCTCATACGCTGATTGCTGACAAGGTGAGCGGCTGCACTAAACAAAAGAATATTTTAAAACAATAAGGTATTGCGCTGACTCACTGGTGGAGAAATCACTTACTTATAATTCCCTTTCAGGGGTATTTTAATAGTAATGCTGCTGCTGCTACCCAAAGTGAGGGATGTTTTGCGCCCCTCGTGATTATGATAGAAACAAGAAAACAAACAAAGTGGGAGCGCTGCTAGTATTACTACAAAATACAACCTTCTTTAATCATACAATTAATACTCATTAGCGGTGTAGATAATAAATAAACTTTTAATTATTAACATAAAAAACAAAGATAAAAGAAAAAGAGAGAAAAAGAAAAAAGGAAATAAAAAGAAAAACAATATTGATAACACCAATGATAAAATATATTGCTGAGATGGAATACCAGATCAGAAATGTTTTATCTAATTAACATAAAACATATGAAAAACCTGTGCAGGCTATATTAGTATTGCACAATGCCCTCACTTAATAGCGTAGTCCCATAGGGTAGTTCAGATGGTTACTTGTTGCTGGCCAAAAAGAAACATGGTTTCATTTTTCATGAAGATATAAATGCTTAGATATAGTTTCGTCCACATGTACCACAATGTAGCAGTGCGGATCCAGCTGAATACAATGTCCTTTAAAGAAATACGGATCCCTTGATCACACAGTCTCTATATTGAAGTTACCTGGGTCCCACGGCACTGGTGCTGTTCCTCTATTTAACTCCTACTGGACCTGCCAGCGTTTTACAACAATGGAGGAGGGTTTTTGTCCGTATGTGCTCCGTGGTCCCGTTCTCTTCACTGACGTCAGTACTGTGTGCAGGTAATGTGCTCAGCGGCACTCCGGTGCTCTCTTGTTACGCATTTCTCCGCCTTTTACCTCGGCGGCTTCCTCAGACATCTTGAGAGCTGTCAGTGTCGGTCTTTTATAGCGGTCTCAGCCCAGTGTTGCTAGTACCGCCCTTACGTGACTGCTTCCGTTCGTTTGCGGTTCAAACCTCATTTGTTTCATTCAACTTTCGTTTGATATAATTGGCCCTATGTAGATTAGTGGCCATCTTTATGGTTTGTTTCCCATGTTTATTTGCAATTCAGATAATTAAATTAATAGCCAGCCTCATCCATCGTATACTTCGTATCTTACACTGATATTCCTTAATTCCATATTTTAAATATGGCTCCCATACCATATATTAAAAAAAAAAAAATATATATATATATATATATATATATATATATATATATATATATAATGTATGTATGGGTAAAAGTAAATAATAATAATAAAAACGTTTTTGTAAAATAATAATAAAACAGACACCGCTAATGCAATATTTTTAACTTTCCAAAGAAAATTATAATGAAATTTACATAAACAACTAACATACTAAAAATATAAATAGATGGGGGCGTGGCCTGGACGTTACATGGAGCAGACGTGCTTCACCACGAGCTCCTGCTAATTTAGCCCTACAACGCTAATTAGGGGAGATCCCAGTCTATATCTCTCCCCAGAGGACCTACATACTACTGAGGTCAGAGCCCTGCAGAAAGAACCGGCGTCCGGAGACCGTTCCCGCTGGCCGCCGCCAGCGGCCTTCTCCTGCACCACAAGCCGGGGCCTCGAGTTTCGGGCCGGCTGGCCCCCGAGCTCCGGTAGCGGGACGAGACGCTTACAAGACCTGGAGAGCCTCCTCCTTCCCTCCTGTGCTCACCTGCGATCCTCCCTGCCTGCGGCTCCCCCGCTACCCACCACACGATCGAGGATAAGCTGCTGCTGCACCCGGAAAGACAGTCCACCCGGGCAGCCCATCCAGACCCTCCCGGCGCCGGCGGCCATCTTAAAGACAGGTGAGAGCCCAGACGGGCTGCGGCCTAGGGCAATCCACCCTGCTCGCCTCTCCACCCTACCCACTACTTTCCTGCACAAACACCTGGGTGCCCCGATATCCGGGACCCACACAACGGGAGCCAAACGTCACGGCCCTCCTGCCCAGCCGTCTACGCGGCCCTTGGCCTCCGGCCCTGCGCCCTCCGGGTGCTCTGATCCTCTCCCTCTGTGACACTTCGGCATAGGCCTCTGAGGCGACCATCGGCCCGCCGCACAGCTGCCGCTCCCCATTCCTACCCGCTTCTCCTGGTACCTGCGGTCCATTGGGCCTAAGTAGAAGCCTGCCCGCTACCAGACGGGTCATATCCTAAGCCTACCAGAACCGCCTCACCTGTCCCAGCAATCCGCTAACTGACGCTACCCACGAAGTTAACCCAGGCGAAACATATACTCCTGTGTCCCCTCCTGGATCACATAAATCTGTGAGGATATATTACCTACAATCCACCGTCCAAGAACTCCCCGCTGCAGCGGTACAACCTGACTCTCCGATTTAGGAGCAAATCTCCTCACTCCATCTCTACTCTATATTCACATCTGACGGCTCTAGGACCTAAGTGCCCGACACCCCCAATCCCTTCGGAATGTAGGAGCTCCTGAAGTAGCCCACCGCCACTCATGTTTGCCTGAATTACACATATGTGACTTTATCGTGACTGAGTTTTCCTGTTTCTTTAGTACCTGTTGTTCGGTCCCGGTCCAGATCTCCTCCCTCCCGTACCCCCCTCATTTGTCCCGGGCTACAGAATGGCCCCTAAAAAAGCCAAGGATATAATCCCGCCCAAGATATCCTTTCCCACTCAGAAACCCCCCCAAATCTCCCCCCTACAAATCACCTCCTCTCCCCCCCCCGTATCAGACCATATGAGCTCTGGTGCCCTGTCCTCCGCCCTTTCAGGGTCAGGAGTAGATTGTGAATCAGACGCCCCTCTGACGGTGAGAGCCCTTTGTCAGATCCTATCCGCCTTTAAGTCGGAACTCTCTAAGGACCTTACTTCAGCGGTCCGGGAGGTCAAGACCGAACTGGTGGCACTCGGGGATCGCACAGACCACATAGAACGCAAGATGGAGGAATTGGTCGCCTCCCACAACGATCTACTCGCATCCCATGATCGCCAACAGCAAGATCTGGACCAATTTAAGTCCAAGATGGCAGATATGGAGGACAGATCACGTCGGAACAACGTCAAGATCAGAGGCATCCCAGACTCAGTATCCAACTCCGAACTGGAGTCTTACGCTACAGCTTTATTCAAAAAACTCCTTCCAAATGCGGCAGCTTCAGAACTTTTGATCGACCGTATTCACAGACTGCCCAGACCACGCACCGTCTCATCCGACCTCCCTAAGGATACTCTCCTCCGGATCCACTTCTTCCCAATTAAGGAACGTATCATGAGGGCAACCAGAGAATCCAAGAACTCCGACATCTTAGGAGGCCTCCAAATATTTCAAGACTTTTCTGCAGTCACCATAGCAAAGAGACGGGCCTTCACTCCTATCACCCTTGCCCTAAGGTCACACGACATCCACTACCGCTGGGGTTTCCCAGTCAAACTGATAATCACCCACGAGGATTCGACCTATATCATCTCCTCACTGGATGCGGGGGTGAAATTACTACTGGACTGGGACATTTCTATCCAGAAGCCGCCTACCTCGTCCCGAGCCTCTGCTGTCCGCCAAGACTGGGCGACCGATTAACTCCCTGGACCGATACAACAGGTCCCCTCATCCTCCCCTAGCCGGCTTCTCCGGCTCGGGGAGAATGTAGACCCCCCTCCCTCCACTCATGGGAGGGAAAGGCATCTTCTCTACCTAGGTTATCAACAATTTAATGCCATTATTTGCCTGTCTACTTGTTTTCTTTTCTACCCTGCTAGATACAGGTTAACTCTCTCACCAATTATCTCGATGACGGCTACGATATGGGTCTAAGTTCTGATTTCTTCTACGTTCATGTTAATTACCTGTTTGACCCCTGCCGTTTATATCCGCTGATTAGTGAGGATTATTACGTTTATATGTGTGTTATCACCCTCGTTTTATAGATGTTTTAGAGTGGCGGTGCAAGCCTCTCCGGCCCGCCTCCACCACTTTCTGCACTACTGCTAACCCCCGACCCTTTCCTCCCACTCCCTGCAGTAGTCATGCAGGTCCAATATACCGGACCTTTCTTGTCTTTCTTGTTTTTCACCTCCTATTCCCCAGTTGCTGTCCCTCCTCTTGCCGTTCCCCCACTCCCCCCTGCTCCCTGAGCTCCAAACTTTACACATATCCCACATCATTGCTATATCTTGGTACCAGACATATGCCCTCCAAACAGATTCCCTATAGTCCCGAGCCTATCACTCCTTGTTTCCGGTCCCAATGTTGAACCTTATATCTCTTAACGTCAAGGGTCTGAACTCGCCTAACAAACGCAGACTGGCCCTATCATTCTTTCACCAACAAAGAGCAGACGTGGTGGCATTACAAGAAACCCACTTCTCTTCTAATAACCCCCCCCTCTTTAAGAATAATAACTTCCCCGTGGGATACTACGCTAACGGTCCGTTTAAAAGAAATGGAGTGGCTATCCTATTTAATAAAAATGTCTCCTTTACCCTGCATACCCAAATCTCAGATAAAAGCGGTAGATACCTTATCCTTACCGGCCTCCTGGACAATAGACCCGTTACACTAGTATCCCTGTATGCACCCAACTCCAACCAAATCACATTCCTACGTAAACTATTCCTCACCATACGCAACTCGACAAAGGGCTCCTTAGTGGTTCTTGGGGACTTTAACCTAGTCCTAGACCCTAAATTGGATAAATCCCGCCATCTCTCCCAATCTACTCCTCCCACTCTCTCAGGCCCTTCCTTAGCGTTCCGTAATCTGCTCGCAGAATTCGACCTCTACGATATCTGGAGAGTCTCCAATCCCTCGGGAAGAGGCTACACATTTCACTCCCTGGTCCATAATACATACTCCAGAATAGACCTAATCCTCTGCGACAAATGGTACCTCCAGAGGACTGGGGAAGTAGATATTTTGCCAATTACCTGGTCGGATCACGCCCCAATCCTCTGGAAATGGAAACTGCATGATCATCACAACCCTCCCCATCAGTGGAGATTATACCCATACCTGCTGAATAACCCTGTATCAAGAAAAATTATCTCTGACTCTGTTGACTCTTATCTTGCCACTAACTCCCCTCAAGACACCTCCCCCATCAACCACTGGTGTGCCCTCAAGGCGGTTATCCGAGGAGCTGCCATCCAAGCCGGTGCTACACTTAAAAAACAGGCCCGACTAAAGCAAGCGAAACTAGAATCGGAATTACTAGCCCTCGAATCTCGTAATTTAGCCCAACCCTCTAAAACTCTTAAAAATGAAATTTCTACCATTCGAGGTCAACTCCAAAAACTTCTACTCGCCCGCACCCAAGTGGCCCTGAATAAATTACGCCACAAATTTTACCTCCTTGGCAATAAAGCTGGAAAAATGCTGGCCCGCAAATTACGAGCACAGCAAGCTAGGAACAGGATTAAATGTATCCATTCCCCCTCCAAACAAAAAATACTGAACCCTAAAGACATAACTAACCAATTTGCTCAATACTATGCTAAACTTTATAATCTGGAGTCCGACCCCTCTACTCCTCAACCTACTCCCCTTTCTATTTCCTCTTTCCTAGATAATCTATCTTTCCCTGCACTCACCCACGAACAATTATCTACGCTTAATGCCCCTTGGACAGAGGAGGAAGTCTCAGCAGCTATTAAATCCTCTCCCAGAAACAAGGCCCCCGGCCCAGACGGTTTTATCTCTGACTTTTACTCTTCCTTCCACGACGACCTCTCTTCCCTCATGACAGCCCTCTTCAATACATTTTCAGACCTTGGCTCACTCCCCGCTGAACTTCTTGAAGCCCGTATCGTCACTATCCCAAAACCCGGAAAGGACCCCGCCTTTGTTCATAACTACCGACCCATCGCATTACTAAATTGCGACTTTAAACTATACGCCAAAATTATAGCGACACGAATTAACAACTACCTCCCACTATTGATACACCCGGACCAAACTGGCTTCGTACCAGGAAGACAGGCATCTGACAACACGCGAAGAGTTTTTAACTTAATAGACTCCTTAGATGGAGATCAGGGCCTTCTCTTGTTGTCCTTAGATGCGGAGAAGGCCTTTGACAGATTGAATTGGAAATACATGCAGGAAGCTCTTCGCAGTTTTGGTTTCAGAGACCGTATCCTAACCTCTATTTTGGCGCTCTACAGCTCTCCTTCAGCCCGGGTGTTCAATGGAGGCTTCCTATCTGAACCTTTCGGCATTACCAACGGCACTAGACAAGGTTGCCCCCTTTCCCCTCTAATATTTGTCCTTTCAATCGAACCCCTTGCAATTTCAATACGCGATAACCCACACATCCCGGCTCTACAGAGGGGAACATCCTCTCACAAACTGAGCCTATTTGCTGACGACGTTCTCCTCTTCATCTCCAACCCCTCTACAACCCTACCCCTCATCCACTCTACCCTGGACGCCTACAGCCTAGCATCTTATTATAAACTTAACACGACCAAGACGGACGCCCTCCCCTTCAATCTAACCCAGTCCCTGCCAACACTTCAAATCTCTTACCCTTATAACTGGAGGAAATCCACTTTAAAATATCTCGGTATCCACATCCCTGTCTCCTCTACTGATATTTTTACTGCCAACCTCTCTCCCCTAGTTGAGACGCTGGACATCCTTACAAAATCCTGGGCAACCTATGAGGTCTCCTGGCTAGGACGTATGGCAGCATTTAAAATGTCCCTGCTCCCCAAGTTAATGTATCTATTCCGCACAATCCCATATCCTTTCCCAAAAAAGACACTCCAAGCCTGCACCAAAGTCATGTCTCGGTACGTCTGGGCCTCAAAACCCCCCCTAATGGCCCTATCTAGAATGGTTTTGCCAAGAGAATTTGGTGGACTCAATCTTCCCAACATTTCCCTGTACCACGAAGCCTCTCTCTTGGCCTCCACTAAGCATTACTTCAAGATCCACCCCCAATTGAATTGGGTTGAGCTAGAACAAGCACGAGCTAAATCAATCCCATTAGCCGACCTTTTCCGTATCCCTAAACCGCTCCGTCCTATCTCGATAAATCTCCTTCCATCCACTCAAGCTACACTTCGCTCCTGGGACAAACTGTCCACCTCCTTCCCCTCCCTTATCTCCAATATCCCGCAGATCTCCATTTCCTCATTAGCACTGATGATTCCTCACCTTAACTTATCCAAATGGAAACAAGCAGGCATCCTTCTACTAGCTGACCTACTAGATGGTTTAGTTTTGTCTTCCTTCTCAGATCTTAGGTCTCGTTTTACTTTACCAGCCTCAGAGTACTTTCACTATATGCAAATCGCCCATTGGTGGAGATCAATTCCCCCTTCCTTCTTAACCCTACACGCGACCTCATCCACACTCTTCTCTCGCCTCGCCCTAACTACAACTAAAGGGGACATCACATACTGGTACAAACTTCTCATATCCCCTTCTCTCTCCAAATCCAATGCGCACATGAAATGGGAACAAGACCTAGGGAAGACCCTGACCCCAAACGACTGGCGACTTACTTTCCTATCCTCGTATTCCATGTCCAAATGTTTAAACCATACGGAAATGCAAATAAAACTAATTAATAGAATGTACCTGACCCCTGACCGACTTCATAAATTCTGGCCTTCCCAAAGTAATAAATGTTGGAGACAGTGCGGCTCGATAGGCCACATCTTCCATATCTTCTGGAAATGCCCTGTAATCGCCAGCTACTGGTCAGAAATATTCGACTTGATAAATAAGGTCCTTTCCATCAATATTACACCTGACCCGACTATTGCATTGTTCCATATATTCCCTCCCTCAGTTCCTCCTCCTGCCAGATACGTTCTAGGTCACATTTTAATAGCCGCTCGGGCCAATCTGGCTCAGCTGTGGAAACAGCCATCACCCCCCACCCTGCTTAAGGCGATCCAGAAGATAAACCATCACTTCCTCATGGAAACAGAATTTAACCCCCCATCCTCTAGTCCACCCCCCCACAAATCCAGTTGGTCCCCATGGCTCCTCTTCGTGTCCTCGAAAGAAGGCTCTCACTACTTGCATAAGTCATCCACAGATACCCTCTCCCCCTGTAGCTCAACGGATCATCCTAACCCCCCCTAGAAACAACTACGCTAACCCCATTCCCGCTCTCTCGAAGGTTTCGGGGCATTTTCCTCTTTTCTATATGCTAAAGGATACCATTGACTTCAATGTTATTTTGTGTTGCTGAATATGTCGATTATGTACATGTCGTCCCCCGCATGCTCACTGCTGTTGAATTACCCTCTTCCCTAAGTCTGGACGCTCCCCCCCCCCCCCCCTCTCCCCCCTCTCCACCTTCTCTTCCCCCCCCCCCCTCTACCTACTAAGCTTCTCTCATACCCCATCAGTGCAATGTACCGTGTTATAATCCCCTCTGTTTTTGTTTTGTACCCCATAACTGTGATATTTCTTTTCCTGCACAATAAATACTATTGATGGAAAAAAAAAAATATAAATAGATGTATATGTAATTATACGTATAATCCAACATTTACTCAGACCATGATCGAAACCTATACATGGATTCATTATACAATTTTCTATCATACTACATATATTTAATTAAAGTATATTATATTAATAATTAACCTTAAACTATATTTAATTTCTCCACCAGTTCATACTCTGTTTGTCCCATATAAACATATATATTTATACCAGGAGTATTCCCCAATCTTAGTTCCTGACCTCCTAAATTTTGTATAAAATTGTTCATTAATCTGTAACCTCAATTTTCTAGAACCTTATACCTGAGAGGATACTTTCAATACATTGATAGTTAAACACCTCCACTCTGACAACATATCATTAAAAAAATTGCATCTAGA
This sequence comes from Pseudophryne corroboree, assembly GCF_028390025.1. Classification (NCBI taxonomy): domain Eukaryota; kingdom Metazoa; phylum Chordata; class Amphibia; order Anura; family Myobatrachidae; genus Pseudophryne; species Pseudophryne corroboree. The sequence goes on along the minus strand of NC_086445.1, from coordinate 639,453,885 downwards.
TGTCAATATCTTAGAATATGACATTTAGAGAGACAATGTGCATAAAATAAAAAAGTATAAAAGTATGGAAAAGAAGACATGGATGATTATGCGTCTTGGAAACCCTAAAGTTTGTGTATAAACAGCTTAGGTATATCCCATTCTAACAACATATATAGTTTGCTAATAATATGGTGACATGCTTCCCAGATCCTACTGGATGGGGCTACCCCCCAATAAACTCCCTCACACTTTCTTCCTCCTCCCTAATCACTCCCTACCCCCTACCCCCTCCCCCGCACTGTGACCTAACCCCCCAATGAATGTGATGAATTGTCCCACAACCCACCTAACCCTTCCTACTATGAATATGTAATTGAATGATCTATAATTGGTTCAGCTCGATGGTATCATTTAATCCAAACGGAGTCATGGTCCTTAAGCAAAAGATCCAATATGCTTCCCGTTTACACAATTTATTGAAGCGATCTCCCCCTCTAGAAGTTATTCCCACTTGTTCGATGGCTCTGATATTAATATTAGCCATACTTCCATCTTGACACTCTGTAATGTGTCTATATAGAGTATTAGTTCTTAATTTCTTTTCGATATTTCTTTTATGCTCCATGAACCTACAATTTAGAGTACGGATTGTCCTCCCTACGTATTGTATCCCACATCCACAGTGTAGTAAATACACTATGAATGTGGATCTACAATTGTTATAAATGATGTAAAAATAGTGCTTTTCTTTTCAGAAAACTTGCAAGTGTTGCAAGATGTTTTCCCACACTTATGAAACCTCTTCGGTTTCTGGGGAAGCCACGTCTTACATTCTTGGTTATTGTTCCTTCTAAACGTACTAGAGGTTAATTTCAATTTTAGATTTTCTGATTTTCTGAAAATTACATTGTCGGACAGTTTTATTGTACTATTTAATACATCATCCAACTGAAGTAACGGGAAATTCTTTTTAACGATCTTCTTAATACATCTATGGCTCGTGTTATATCTTGTTATGAATGATGTTGTTCTATCTACACTGTTCGTTTGTGTTGCTTTTTGTAATGACCGTTGTCTCCCCATTCCCTCCAGAATATCCTCCCTTTGAAGATGGGTAATCTCTGTTAGGGCTTTCTGTAGAACATGGTCTGGATAACCCTGTTCAACAAATGCTTGATATAGATCTTTCGACTGTTTGAGGAATGCTTCATTCGAGGAACAATTCCGTTTGATTCGAAGAAACTGACCTTTTGGTATGTTCTCCCTCCATGACTTAAGATGGCAGCTCCTGTAATTAAGGAAGCGATTCTGATCTACCTTCTTTATGAAGGTTTCTGTTTTGATAGTCTCGTTCTCCTTGGCAGTGAGTGCAATATCGAGAAAAGTGATCTCACAGTCACTAATGGTACTTGTAATTTTTTTGTTATTTTTAGTCCTAAAATTTGCACCGAGGTCGCTGGATGGCTAAGCTAAGCGACACAAGTGGCCGACACAAACACCTGGCCCATCTAGGAGTGGCACTGCAGTGTCAGACAGGATGGCACTTGAAAAAAATAGTCCCCAAACAGCACATGATGCAAAGAAAAAAAGAGGCGCAATGAGGTAGCTGTGTGACTAAGCTCAGCGACCCAAGTGGCCGACACAAACACCTGGCCCATCTAGGAGTGACACTGCAGTGTCAGGCAGGATGGCCTTTCAAAAAAAATACTCCCCAAACAGCACATGATTCAAAGAAAAATGAAAGAAAAAAGAGCTGCAAGATGGAATTGTCCTTGGGCCCTCCCACCCACCCTTATGTTGTATAAACAGGACATGCACACTTTAACGAACCCATCATTTCAGCGACAGGGTCTGCCACACGACTGTGACTGAAATGACTGGTTGGTTTGGGCCCCCACCAAAAAAGAAGCAATCAATCTCTCCTTGCACAAACTGGCTCTACAGAGGCAAGATGTCCACCTCATCATCATCGTCCGATTCATCACCCCTTTCACTGTGTACATCCCCCTCCTCACAGATTATTAATTCGTCCCCACTGGAATCCACCATCTCAGGTCCCCGTGTACTTTCTGGAGGCAATTGCTGCTGGTGAATGTCTCCACGGAGGAATTGATTATAATTCATTTTAATGAACATCATCTTCTCCACATTTTCTGGAAGTAACCTCGTACGCTGATTGCTGACAAGGTGAGCGGCTGCACTAAACACTCTTTCGGAGTACACACTGGAAGGAGGGCAACTTAGGTAGAATAAAGCCAGTTTCTGCAAGGGCCTCCAAATTGCCTCTTTTTCCTGCCAGTATACGTACGGACTGTCTGACGTGCCTACTTGGATGCGGTCACTCATATAATCCTCCACCATTCTTTCAATGGTGAGAGAATCATATGCAGTGACAGTAGACGACATGTCAGTAATCGTTGGCAGGTCCTTCAGTCCGGACCAGATGTCAGCACTCGCTCCAGACTGCCCTGCATCACCGCCAGCGGGTGGGCTCGGAATTCTTAGCCTTTTCCTCGCACCCCCAGTTGCGGGAGAATGTGAAGGAGGAGCTGTTGACGGGTCACGTTCCGCTTGACTTGACAATTTTCTCACCAGCAGGTCTTTGAACCCCTGCAGACTTGTGTCTGCCGGAAAGAGAGATACAACGTAGGTTTTAAATCTAGGATCGAGCACGGTGGCCAAAATGTAGTGCTCTGATTTCAACAGATTGACCACCCGTGAATCCTGGTTAAGCGAATGAAGGGCTCCATCCACAAGTCCCACATGCCTAGCGGAATCGCTCTGTTTTAGCTCCTCCTTCAATGTCTCCAGCTTCTTCTGCAAAAGCCTGATGAGGGGAATGACCTGACTCAGGCTGGCAGTGTCTGAACTGACTTCACGTGTGGCAAGTTCAAAGGGTTGCAGAACCTTGCACAACGTTGAAATCATTCTCCACTGCGCTTGAGACAGGTGCATTCCACCTCCTTTGCTTATATCGTGGCCAGATGTATAGGCTTGAATGGCCTTTTGCTGCTCCTCCATCCTCTGAAGCATATAGAGGGTTGAATTCCACCTCGTTACCACCTCTTGCTTCAGATGATGGCAGGGCAGGTTCAGGTATTTTTGGTGGTGCTCCAGTCTTCTGTACGCGGTGCCTGAACGCCGAAAGTGGCCCGCAATTCTTCGGGCCACCGACAGCATCTCTTGCACGCCCCTGTCGTTTTTTAAATAATTCTGCACCACCAAATTCAAGGTATGTGCAAAACATGGGACGTGCTGGAATTTGCCCAGATGTAATGCACGCACAATATTGCTGGCGTTGTCCGATGTCACAAATCCCCAGGAGAGTCCAATTGGGGTAAGCCATTCTGCGATGATCTTCCTCAGTTGCCGTAAGAGGTTTTCAGCTGTGTGCGTTTTCTGGAAAGCGGTGATACAAAGCGTAGCCTGCCTAGGAACGAGTTGGCGTTTGCGAGATGCTGCTACTGGTGCCGCCGCTGCTGTTCTTGCTGCGGGAGGCAATACATCTACCCAGTGGGCTGTCACAGTCATATAGTCCTGAGTCTGCCCTGCTCCACTTGTCCACATGTCCGTGGTTAAGTGGACATTGGGTACAACTGCATTTTTTAGGACACTGGTGAGTCTTTTTCTGAGGGCTGTGTACATTTTCGGTATCGCCTGCCTAGAGAAATGGAACCTAGATGGTATTTGGTACCGGGGACACAGTACCTCAATCAAGTCTCTAGTTGGCTCTGAATTAACGATGGATACCGGAACCACGTTTCTCACCGCCCAGGCTGCCAAGGCCTCAGTTATCCGCTTTGCAGCAGGATGACTGCTGTGATATTTCATCTTCCTCGCAAAGGACTGTTGGACAGTCAATTGCTTACTGGAAGTAGTACAAGTGGTCTTCCGACTTCCCCTCTGGGATGACGATCGACTCCCAGCAGCAACAACAGCAGCGCCAGCAGCAGTAGGCGTTACACTCAAGGATGCATCGGAGGAATCCCAGGCAGGAGAGGACTCGTCAGACTTGCCAGTGATATGGCCTGCAGGACTATTGGCTTTCCTGGGTAAGGAGGAAATTGACACTGAGGGAGTTGGTGGTGTGGTTTGCAGGAGCTTGGTTACAAGAGGAAGGGATTTAGTGGTCAGTGGACTGCTTCCGCTATCACCCAAAGTTTTTGAACTTGTCACTGACTTATGATGAATGCGGTCCAGGTGACGTATAAGGGAGGATGTTCCTAGGTGGTTAACGTCCTTACCCCTACTTATTACAGCTTGACAAAGGCAACACATGGCTTGACACCTGTTGTCCGCATTTGTGTTGAAATAATTCCACACCGAAGAGCTGATTTTTTTTTTGTATTTTGACCAGGCATGTCAAGGGCCATATTCCTCCCACGGACAATAGGTGTCTCCCCGGGTGCCTGACTTAAACAAACCACCTCACCATCAGAATCCTCCTTGTCAATTTCCTCCCCAGCGCCAGCAACACCCATATCCTCATCCTGGTGTACTTCAACAGTGACATCGTCAATTTGACTATCAGGAACTGGACTGCGGGTGCTCCTTCCAGCACTTGCAGGGGGCGTGCATATGGTGGAAGGCGCAAGCTCTTCCCGTCCAGTGTCGGGAAGGTCAGGCATCGCAACCGACACAATTGGACTCTCCTTGGGGATTTGTGATTTCGAAGAACGCACAGTTCTTTGCTGTGCTTTTGCCAGCTTAAGTCTTTTCTTTTTTCTAGCGAGAGGATGAGTGCTTCCATCCTCATGTGAAGCTGAACCACTAGCCATGAACATAGGCCAGGGCCTCAGCCGTTCCTTGCCACTCCGTGTCGTAAATGGCATATTGGCAAGTTTACGCTTCTCCTCAGACGCTTTTAATTTTGATTTTTGAGGCATTTTACTGATCTTTTGTGTTTTGGATTTTACATGCTCTGTACTATGACATTGGGCATCGGCCTTGGCAGACGACGTTGATGGCATTTCATCGTCTCGGCCATGACTAGTGGCAGCAGCTTCAGCACGAGGTGGAAGTGGATCTTGATCTCTCCCTATTTGTTTAACCTCCACATTTTTGTTCTCCATATTTTAATGCGCACAACTAAAAGCCACCACAGGTATACAATGTAGATGGATGGATAGTATACTTTATGGATGACGAGTGACGACACAGAGGTAGGTACAGCAGTGGCCTACCGTACTGCTATATACAGTATAATGGACCTGGTGGACACTGTCAGCAGACTGCTAAACTACTAGTATAAAAAAAAAAGCCACCACAGGTATACAATGTAGATGGATGGATAGTATACTTTATGGATGACGAGTGACAACACAGAGGTAGGTACAGCAGTGGCCTACCGTACTGCTATATACAGTATAATGGACCTGGTGGACACTGTCAGCAGACTGCTAAACTACTAGTATAAAAAAAAAAGCCACCACAGGTATACAATGTAGATGGATGGATAGTATACTTTATGGATGACGAGTGACGACACAGAGGTAGGTACAGCAGTGGCCTACCGTACTGCTATATACAGTATAATGGACCTGGTGGACACTGTCAGCAGACTTCTAAACCACTAGTATAAAGAAAAAAAGCCACCACAGGTATACAATGTAGATGGATGGATAGTATACTTTATGGATGACGAGTGACGACACAGAGGTAGGTACAGCAGTGGCCTACCGTACTGCTATATACAGTATAATGGACCTGGTGGACACTGTCAGCAGACTGCTAAACTACTAGTATAAAAAAAAAGCCACCACAGGTATACAATGTAGATGGATGGATAGTATACTTTGTGGATGACGAGTGACGACACAGAGGTAGGTACAGCAGTTGCCTACCGTACTGCTATATACAGTATAATGGACCTGGTGGACACTGTCAGCAGACTGCTAAACTACTAGTATAAAAAAAAAGCCACCACAGGTATACAATGTAGATGGATAGTATACTATTACTTTATGGATGACGAGTGACGACACAGAGGTAGGTACAGCAGTGGCCTACCGTACTGCTATATACAGTATAATGGACCTGGTGGACACTGTCAGCAGACTGCTAAACTACTAGTATAAAAAAAAAAGCCACCACAGGTATACAATGTAGATGGATGGATAGTATACTAATTCTTTATGGATGACGAGTGACGACACAGAGGTAGGTACAGCAGTGGCCTACCGTACTGCTATATACAGTATAATGGACCTGGTGGACACTGTCAGCAAACTGCTAAACTACTGGTATAAAAAAAAAAGCCACAGGAGTGTTTTTCAGGCAGACAAACGTATACTGGTGGTCACTGTCAGCAAAACTCTGCACTGTACTACTGCTATAGCTGCTCCCCAGTCCCCACAATTAAGCAGTGTGAGCACTCAGCACAGATATATCATGCAGCACACTGAGCACAGATATGGTATGGAGCGTTTTTACGGATAAAAAAAACTGGTGGTCACTATCAGCAAAACTTTGCACTGTACTCCTCCTAACAGCTGCTCCCCAATCCTCCCCACAATAGTAAAATAAACAAGCAAAGCAAAGCAATCAGATCAACTGTAGTGTCTCGTATAAACGGAGAGGACGCCAGCCACGTCCTCTCCCTATCAATCTCAATGCACGTGTGAAAATGGCGGCGACGCGCGGCTGCTTATAGAATCCGAATCTCGCGAGAATCCGACAGCGGAATGATGACGTTCGGGCGCGCTCGGGTTAGCCGAGCAAGGCGGGAGGATCCGAGTCTGCTCGGACCCGTGTAAAAAAAGGTAAAGCTCGGGTGGGTTCGGTTTCTCGGAAACCGAACCCGCTCATCACTAGACTGCTCACACTGCTTTATTGTGGGGACTGGGGACCAGCAGTATTATATAGGAGGAGTACAGTGCAAAGTTTTGCTGACTGTGACCACCAGTATATATAGCAGTACGGTACGGAAGGCCACTGCTCTACCTACCTCTGTGTCGTCAAGTAATCTATCCATCTAGATTCTATACCTGTGGTGCATTTTAGTTTTGCAGTTTGCTGACAGTGACCACCAGTATATATAGCAGTACGGTACGGAAGGCCACTGCTCTACCTACCTCTGTGTCGTCAAGTATACTATCCATCCATACCTGTGGTGCATTTCAGTTGTGCACAGTATATATAGTAGTAGGCCATTGCTATTGATACTGGCATATAATTCCACACATTAAAAAATGGAGAACAAAAATGTGGAGGTTAAAATAGGGAAAGATCAAGATCCACTTCCACCTCGTGCTGAAGCTGCTGCCACTAGTCATGGCCGAGACGATGAAATGCCATCAACGTCGTCTGCCAAGGCCGATGCCCAATGTCATAGTAGAGAGCATGTAAAATCCAAAAAACAAAAGTTCAGTAAAATGACCCAAAAATCAAAACTGAAAGCGTCTGATGAGAAGCGTAAACTTGCCAATATGCCATTTACGGCACGGAGTGGCAAGGAACGGCTGAGGCCCTGGCCTATGTTCATGGCTAGTGGTTCAGATTCACATGAGGATGGAAACACTCATCCTCTCGCTAGAAAACTGCAGTGCCACTCCTAGATGGGCCAGGTGTTTGTGTCGGCCACTTGTGTCGCTTAGCTTAGTCACACAGCTACCTCATTGCGCCTCTTTTTTTTCTGCATCATGTACTGTTTGGGGACTATTTTTTTGAAGTGCCTTCCTGCCTGACACTGCAGTGCCACTCCTAGATGGGCCAGGTGTTTGTGCCGGCCACTTGTGTCGCTTAGCTTAGCCATCCAGCGACCTCGGTGCAAATTTTAGGACTAAAAATAATATTGTGAGGAGTTCAGAATAGACTGAAAATGAGTGTAAATTATAGTTATTGAGGTTAATAATACTATGGGATCAAAATGACCCCCAAATTCTATGATTTAAGCTGTTTTTGAGGGTTTTTTGTAAAAAAAAACACCCGAATCCAAAACACACCCGAATCCGACAAAAAAATTTCAGGGAGGTTTTGGCAAAACGCGTCCGAATCCAAAACCAAAACACAAAACCCGAAAAATTTCCGGTGCACATCTCTAGTGTGTGTGTGTGTGTGTGTGTGTGTGTGTGTGTGTGTGTTCAAGATAAGCCCCCTATTTATTTTACTTTACCATGTCAGAACTGTTCTTATTTAATATATATATAATATATTTTAAAATGGAATGTATTCCCTTCTTTCTCTTCTGCCTAAAGCCAAGCAATACACACCAAACCATCTGAAATAATGGACGTCTTTTACTCCTAAAAGAGAGCTCAGCCTTTGCTCCACAAATCACACTCCCTTTGGATTCCAGGAAAGTCTTCTGTCCTCCAGTTAACAAGACATATTGCTGCTACACTGGTAGCCTGTATTCTTAGCTTGGTTTGCCATTATCACTGAATTCACCCCTACACGTTTTTCATCTATATACAATGCCGTGTAGAGGCTAGAAAACCAAGTGTACAGGTTGGCTACATTACCTCCATTTCATGTACTTGATAATTTTCAATAGTACCATTGTTTCTTTGTAAGTCATTGCCTGTTTCCAGTAGAGCATGTTATCTTACATTTATCATCAATTCACGTTTTTAATTGAGCTATACCTAGCATTGGACTGGTGCAAATGCAAATATTAATGAAGATAGTTGCGGCTGCTCGCATAAAATCAATGGGCAGCACATCCTTCTGCTTGCACATGCACAACCCCTGCATTAAGATAAGATAGAAAATCTGGCTTCCACAGCTGCCTGCAAATAAAGCCACTTTGCGTGCGACTCAGAATCAGCTCAACTGATATTCACCCATATTCTGAATTGCGTGAATTTACTGCCCCCATCCATTTGCTTATTTAAATAGACATAATTTTCAGCAGGCATTTGCACCAGACTTATCCTTTTGTGCAAGAGATGTGGAAGAATTTCTGTGCATGCAGCATAGCATACAGTTCTGCTTACAAACCCTCATTATGCCTTCACTGATTTAAGATTAAGAGGTAAATTTACTAAAGCTTCTAAAAATGAAAAGCGTTGATGTTGCATCTTAGAATTGGTTGCTATGGACAACATCATCACTTTTCATTTTTAGAAGCTTAAATAAATTTACCCATACATATGAATACCCAAACTCAGAATTGGCTGTAGATTCATATACCTGGTTACAGCATACTTGCCTACCCTCCCGAAAATCAGGTGGCACTCTGGAAAGGTGGGCAAGTCTCCCGCAGCGGCACAGCCCCTTGCAACCCACCCCCTCAGATGCCCACTTACAGAGCACAAGTGGGTGCTCCAAGGGGACCCGATTACGCAATTCGTGCTAAATCACATCACCGTAGCCTCACTGTATAATGCCTGTAATAGCGGCATTGTATAGCATGGCCACGATGACGTGACCGCCACACCCCCGCCATCCCCTATGGCATGTTAAGCCTACCTGCATGGACCCCTGCAGCGCCAAACTAGCTGACCTCTCCCAGAGGGGGCAGCCAGATTGTCGGCCACTATTCTGCTGTAAAAATTGTGTGGAGAGTAAATCTTTTAAACATGGATTATGGTGAACATAATCATCAAGGTAGCAATCAGCACTCTCTAAGGTCCATTTAGTTGATATATTTGAGCTTCCGCAATGCTTTTTTATGTATGCAACATTACAGACTTTTGTCATACCCAGAGCCGGCTCCACGCATACGCGGGGTACGCAGCTGAGTAAGGCGCCAGACTGAGGAGGGTAGCAGGAGTCAGACATCATGTTTGCTCCTGATTGTAACTGGAGCCTTCCCTGAACCTCTCAGCGGCAGCAGAGCCCGGCGTGTGGTGGCTGTGACCTCAGTAAGCAGCACTGCTTGCGCTGGGGGCATGTGTGTATCTATCTTGCACTGTGGGGGCATATGTGTATCTGGCGCTGGGGGCATGTGTGTATCTTGCACTGTGGGGGCATATGTGTATCTGGCAATGGGGGCATATGTCTATCTGGCACTGGGGGCATATGTGTATCTGGCATTGGAGGCATATGTGTATCTGGCACTGGGGGCATATGTATATCTGGCACTGCCGGGGGCATATGTATATCTGGCACTGCAGATTGGGGTGAAATTCTCTGCCCTTTCTCGTGAGACCACACCCCTTTGTCCCTTTTTAAGAAGTTTATCCAATCAAAGGGCAGCAACATTTTTATTTGCTTACTAGAAAAAAATAGGCTCAGGCCGGCCCTGGTCATTCCCCTATAGAGCATTGTGTGTTGTGAAAGCTGAAAAGTAGCATGGTGGGAACAAAATCAAAATAAATAAAACATTATGTCCAAATAGAAAGCAGTTAGTTTCCCGACAGATGGAATCTCGGCAGCTGATATACTGACGTCGGGATCCCGAAGTAGGACACAATGCTGCAGGGACAGGAGGGTTAGGGTTAGGCACATAGAAGGGGAGGTTAGGGTGTGGCATTAAGTGTGGAGGGTTAGATTTAGGCAGTAGGGAAGGGATGGTTAGGGTTAGGCACCAAGCGAGGAGGGTTAGGGTTAGGCACCCACAAGGGAGGGTTAGGGTAAGGGACAGAGGAGGGTTAGGGGGCTTTCTGGTGGCTTATCAGGATTATGATGGATGGGATGCCACTGTCAGTATACTGACAGCCGGCATCCCGTCCATCAGCAAATCATACTGAACCCGTCCAAACTAATAACTCTATAGGACCTGCCTTCAGTATTTATTTAAACTTTCTAATAAAAACTGCTCAGATTAGTCTAATTTATGGTTGGAGATATTTATCACAGTGAGTGGACATTAGGACTTTCATTATTACATGTTTTGTGTTTAGTGATTCCTATTATATAGACCAACGTGTGCTATAAATGGGCTTTGCACATAAAGAATGCTCCTGTATATCATTAACATGTCTATTCTGTAATGTGAAATCTGATTTTATACACTTTAATACAAAAATGGCTACATGCCCAATAAAATTTTTTGCAAGAAATCCCATTAGCCATTTGCAGTGTCATAACTAGGCATTTTAGAGCTGTGTGCAAGAAACAGCATTGGCGCCCTCCCCCCCCCCCATGCAAGATAGGGGCAGTGCGCGCCATAGGCGTGCGAAAAATATATAGGGGCGTGGCTTCATGGGGAATAATACCGATTCATACTACGGTGCACAGTAGTCTCCATTATTCAAATTACGCCGCACAGTAGCACCACTACACCAGGTAGAGCTCCTTTTACACATTACGGCAGACAGCGTCCCCTTTTTTACACATTACGGCAGACAGCGTCCCCTTTTTTACACATTACGGCAGACAGCGTCCCCTTTTTTAAACATTACAGCAGACATCATCCCCCTTTTTACACATTACGGCAGAGAGCGTCCCATTTTTTACACATTACGGCAGACAGCGTCCCCTTTTTATACATTACGGCAGAGTCCCCCTTTTTACACATTATGGCAGACAGCATCCCCTTTTTACACATTAAAGCAGACAGCGTCCCCCTTTTTACACATTACGGCAGACAGTCCCCCTTTTTACACATTGCGGCAGACAGCGTTCCCCTTTTTACACATTACGGCAGAGAGTGTCCCATTTTTTACACATTACGGCAGAGAGCGTCCCATTTTTTACACATTACGGCAGACAGCGTCCCCTTTTTATACATTACGGCAGAGTCCCCCTTTTTACACATTATGGCAGACAGCGTCCCCTTTTTGCACATTAAAGCAGACATCGTCCCCCTTTTTACACATTACGGCAGACAGCGTCCCCCTTTTTACACATTACGGCAGACAGTCCCCCTTTTTACACATTGCGGCAGACAGCGTTCCCCTTTTTACACATTACGGCAGAGAGTGTCCCATTTTTTACACATTACGGCAGAGAGCGTCCCATTTTTTACACATTACGGCAGACAGCGTCCCCTTTTTATACATTACGGCAGAGTCCCCCTTTTTACACATTATGGCAGACAGCGTCCCCTTTTTACACATTACGGCAGACAGCGTCCCCCTTTTTACACATTACGGCAGACAGCGTCCCCCTTTTTACACATTATGGCAGACAGTCCCCCTTTTTACACATTGCGGCAGACAGCGTTCCCCTTTTTACACATTACGGCAGCCAGTCCCACTTTTTACACATTGCGGCAGAGAGAAATAGAGAGAGAAATAGAGAGAGAGACAGATATACTTACCATCTCTGCCCGTTGGCAGTCAGGCTCCTCGTGCTGGCAGCTCCGGAGGCAGGGGTGAAGGAGGAGGAGGGAGGGGAACTGGAGCCGTAGCAGCGCTATGTAATTGGTAGTAGCGCTGCTGCAGCTGTCCCCTCTCCTTCCGTATTGGCTGCCCGGCGCTGCTGTTAATGCTGGGATGAAGGAACCGCATCCCAGCATCCACAGCGGTGGCGAGCAGCCAATACGGGGACAGCTGCAGCAGCGCTACTGCCAATTACATTGCGCTGCTGTGGCTCCAGTCCCCCTCCCTCCTCCTCCTTCCCTGCCTCCGGCGCGGCTGCTTCTCTCTCCTCAACAGCGCGGCGCACACAGCAGAGGCGGCATGTAATGAGTCAATTTGACGGATTACATGCCGCTGGCCGTTGCGCCCTCAGGGCAACTGCGCTGTGTGCCAGGCACACCTAGCACACACGTAGGTACGGCCATGGCCATTTTAAATGTATGTAACCCTGCAGAGGTTACTGTCTTTACCTGCAGATCTAGACCCTTTTGCAAAAAGCTAGGCATACTTGCACAAAAGTAGTTTTACTGCCTGTTTTTTTTTCAAATCATACCATCATTGGTACACTCAGTGACAGTTCAGGTAACATTTAGAGATATGCACAAACCCCTGTATTTTGGTTTTGGATCTGTGTTTTTTTTTGTTTGTTTTTTTTTGGTTAGTTTTTTTAATGATAAAAACAGCTAAAATCATGTAATTTGTGCCTCTTGTTGATCCTGCAGTATTATTAACTGCTATTACATTACTTTCCAGTCATTTCCGCTCAATTTTGACCACTTAACAGCTCACAATATTGTTCACTAATATTGGCCAAAGGCTGGCTAAACTAAGCAACAGAGCAGCTGCACAAACACACGGCAGTTTGAAAGAATATAGCACATCTACGTAATATAGCCGTGTCAAACAGGATGGCAGTTTACTAAATTATACGACCACGTAGAAAGAATGTTTTCATTAATCAAGAACTAGATCAGAGGCTCGAGGGCAGTACAGGGAAATGGAGGTGGACTATGTAGTGGAAAGCAGGAAAAGGATTGATCAATTGATTTGATTTTAGAAAATTTAATTTGAGATGTGGCCCTGCAAGAGTCAAAGGACTCTGTTTTACTCCTCTACTGGGTCTCCTAGGTCCACATTACAAGAATCCAAATGATTTAGAACAGTGCTGCAATTATTTCAATTGATAGATACCTGGCGTCTCCTGCATCCTGCGTAACGTGACTATACATTCTCTTCATCTGCCCACAACTCATACTCCCGTATAGACTATCTCTGCGTGAGCCATGCCCATCTCGATCTCTTGGTAGATGCCACTGTCGGTCAGATAATGACTAAAAGTCATGTCCTAATCACACTGACTCTCCTTCTTTGCCATCCTCAACCGAGACATTGGCATTGGAGGTTAAATGAACAACTTCTTAGAGACCCTGAACGCCGCTTGCAGATTGAAAAATCTATAGACGATTATATCTTACTGAATGTCTCTGATGATATCTCCCCTGTGCCTTTGTGGGAAACACACAAATGTGTAGTGAGAGGTAAATGCATCCAACTAGGTTCCTATTTCAAAAAAAGAAAGGAAGAAAGTAGGACTGCTTCGTAAAAAAAAAAATTAGAAAGCTGGAAGTGGTTCACAAATCTACATTTGCAACTGATCTATTTATTGAACTCCAACAAAGTGAGGCAGAAACTCAGTAGCTTGCTTAGTGATGGAACGCGGCGGGCGCTCCAAACATGCCGTCACAAATTTCATAGATGGGGCAACAAACCTGGTAAGCTTTTAGCCAATGCACTTAGAGCCCAGAGGTCTGTGACCTATATTGCCAAGCTTAAGGATGCTACAGGGACACTTCACACCACATATAGTGACATGGCTAAAATCTTTCACGCATATTACTCTGACTTGTATAACTTAAACTCTGATCGTTCTCCCTATAATCACGTTAGACATAAACGCAACATAGTTCAATTTTTAGAGGAAATTACATTTCTGATTTTGCCTGATGACGTGGCTCAGATCCCAGAAGCCCCTTTCACTGAGCCGGAGCTAGTTACTGCATTACAGTCTGCATTACAATGGCAAAAGTCTGGGCCCAGATGGCTTCCCTATAACGTATTATAAGGCCTTCCGTGATAAGCTTGTTCCATTGTTGTTGAGGGCCTGTAATGCAGTTTCAACAGAACTCCCTTTCTCTGGCCAGTCCCTTGGAGCTCATATTGCAGTTATAGCAAAGGAAGGTAAATACAGAACGCTTCCATCCAGGACGGTAAATACCCAACGCTTCCATCCAGCTATAGACCAATATCGCTTCTTAACGTTGATGTTAAGTTGTATGCAAAGCTGATGGCTAACTGTCTCGGTCTGTTGCTGCCAGACATTGTCCACCATGATCAGGTCGGATTCGTTCCAGGCAGAGAGGCAAGGGACAACACCAATAAAGTTCTTGATTTGATAACTCATGTCCAAACATTGAATGCTCCCTTAATGCTTTTCTCCACGGACGCGGAGAAGGCCTTTGATCTGGTGGACTGGGACTTTATTGAAGCAGACTTCGATGGTTGGGTCTGGGTCATACTTTTTTTTTTTTTTTTTTACAAAAAATTATTTTGTTGTATAGAGCTCCTACTGCATATGTCAGAGAAAACTGAATTTTCTCAGAACCCATACACATCTCTAATGGCACTCGTCAGGGGTGCCCACTTTCACCCCTGATTCCTGTGCTAAGTATGGAGGCACTGGCGCGAGCAATCAGACATAACCCCAACATCATGGGTTTGATGATGGACAATGTAAATCATCGCCTGGCCCTTTTTGCAGATGACCTATTGGCAGTCATAACTGACCCTGTAGTCTCACTGCCCCATCTTATGGAGTAATTTACACATTTTGGCAGACTGACTAATTTCAAAATTACTGTAAATCTATGGCATTAAATATTACTCTTCCGGCCTCAATGATTTCCCTGTCCACATCATTCCCGTTTCAGTGACAGTCTCCCCACATTAAATATCTGTGGATATTAATTCCTTCTCAACTTCATGCTATAGTCAAGATTAATCACATCTCCCCCCTCCGTAAACTGAAACAAGAGATGACGCATTGGCTTGCGCAGAGTTTTTCTTGGCTTGGCCGGATGAACATGGTGAAAATGAATATTCTCCCCAGGTTGTTATTCCTCTTCCAAACCATCCTGATAAAACTCCCCCTCAATTCCTTTAGAATCAGAATCCACTTTATTGGCCATGTATACTCGCCTATACTAGGAATTGTTTGTGGTACAATGCATCGCCAAATAACAACAGAAGGGGAGATACAAACGTGATACGTAACATACATGTATACAAACATACATAAAATGCCTTACTATGGGAATACTGTGTAGAATTGCATCTCTGTACGTAGCACCAGACATATACACATCGTTTAGTAGATGGACAGCTAGTGGGAAGAAGCTTTTAGTGATTGTAGTCGTCCTGGCGGGAATGGACCTGTAACGCCTGCCTGATGGGAGCATTTCAAACAGGTCGTTTGCCGGGGTGTTGCTTTAGGAAGCTCATAAGGCAATAAGTCATTTTATATGGGGTTGCTGAAAACTCAGATTCAAGCATAATAATCTATGTAGACGTAAATCACAGGGAGGTCAGCAACTGCCGATGATCTCAATTTATTACCATGCCACTGTCCTACATAAAACACTGGACTGGTCATGGCCCAGAACGATTAGGAAACAATGGGTTGAGCTTGAAGTGTCCTCAACAAACCTTTAATTTATTTGCCTTGCCATGGACTTCCACTATTATTATTATTATTATTATTATTATTATTATTAATCTTTATTTACAGTATATGGCGCCACAAGGGATCCGCAGCACCCATTACACAGTACATAATCAAATGAGCAAACAAGAAAACAGCACTTACAGTTCAAGACAATATAGGACAGGTATAGAAAACCCGGGGTTAGGTGCCATCAAGGGGAGTAAGGAGAATAAGATTGTGTAAGTTAGAAAAGGAAAGGCACATGAGGAAAGAAGTCCCTGCTCTTGCGAGCTTACAATCTAAAAGGTGAGGTGCTAACAGACCGGGATGACACAGAGGGGGTAGACAGTGAGCATAGACAGGAGGGTTAGGAGGAAAGTTGCCTGGGTTTGGTGAAGAAGTGAGTCTTGAGAGCCCGTTTGAAGTATTGTAGAGAGGTGGAGAGTCAGATGGGGAGAGGTAGAGCATTCCAGAGATAGGGAGTAGCACATGAAAAATCTTGTAGGTAGGAGTGGGAGGAGGTAATCAGCTGGCAGGAAAGACGGCATGCATTAGCAGAGCAAAGAGGACAGGTGGAAATGTAAAGAGAGATAAGGTCAGAGATGTAAGAGGGAGAAGAGTGGGTGAGGGCTTTTGTAGGCGAGTGTGAGAAGCTTTAATTGGATTCTGAATGGGAAGGGGAGCCAGTGAAGGTCCTGCAAGAGAGGGGATGTGGATGTAGTACGTTTGGTGAGGAAGATGAGATGGACAGCAACATTGAGGATCGATTGGAGTGGAGAGAGGCATTTTTGAGGAAGGCCAGGTAGGAGGAGATTGCAGTAGTCCAATCTGAATATGACCAGTGAGTGGATGAGGGTCTTAGTAGCGTCCTGGGTGAGAAGGGGTCTGATTCTAGAGATGTTTTTGAGATGGAAATTGCAGGTTTGTGAGAGGTACTGAATGTGTGGTTTGAAGGAGAGGGAGGAGTAAAGGATTACTCCAAGACATCACACTTGGGGGCTAGAGGAGATAGTTGTGCCATCAAGGGATAATGAAATTGTGGGAGGTGAGGTTATGCGGGAGGGAAGATGGGACATCCAGGAGGAGATAGCAGAGAGACAGTTGGAGATACGAGCGAGAAGAACAGGGGAGAGGTCAGGGGAGGAAAGGTAGATTTGAGTATCGTCAGCGTAGAGATGATATTATAAGTCAAAAGAGCTAATAAGCTCACCTAATGAGGATATGTAGAGAGAGAAAAGGAGAGGCCCAAGAACAGAACCTTGGGGGACACCTACTGGTAGAGGAAGTGGGGGGGAGGTGGAGTCATGAGAGGAGACAGAGAAAGAACGGTCAGAAAGGTAGGAGGACAGCCAGGAGAGATTTGCAGGAGGAGAGGGCGGTCTACAGTGTCAAAAGCAGCAGAGAGGTCAAGGAGAATAAGCAGAGAGTAGTGGCCCCTGGATTTAGCAGCAAGGTGGTTGTTGCAGACTTTCGTGAGGGCAGTTTCAGTGGAGTGCTGAGGACAGAAACCAGACTGGAAAGGGTCAAGCAGTGAGTGGGAAAAAAGAAAGACAGTGAGGCGGTTGTAGACAATACGCTCAAAGAGTTTGGAGGCATAAGGGAGAAGAGAGATGGGCCGGTAGTTGGAGAGATTGGTTGGATCAAGGGTAGGTTTTTTTAAGAATAGGGGAGACAAGTGCATGCTTGAAGGCAGAAGGGACAGTGCCTGATGAGATTGAGAGATTGAGTAGATGGGAACAGGCAGAAGAAGAGAGGAAGCGGGGAAGGCGGGAGGGAATAGGGTCAAGTGGGGAGTTGGAGGGGGAAGGACCGTATGAGGACCATGACTTCCTCTCCAGATACAGGGAGGAAAGATGTCAGAGTTGGTAGGAGGGAAGGAGGAGGGGGGGCTGCTCGGGTTCTGGTGGGATGTTATGTCCTGACGAATGGAGTCAATTTTGGATGTGAAGTAGGTGGCAAAGTCAAGAGCAGAAAGTGAAGAGGGGAGTTGAGGCGGGGTTGGCAGAGGAGCGAGTTGACAGTGGCAAAGAGGCATCGGGGGTTTGAGGATCGGGAGGAGATGAGGTTTTTAAAGTAAAATTGTGTAGAGAGGGTAACGGCAGCAAAGTAGGATGAGAGCATAAATTTGCAGTGCATGAAGTCGGCCTTAGAGTGTGACCCTTAGAGCGTGATTTCTTCCACTGTCGCTCGGCAGTACGTGAGCATTTTTGCAGAAATCTGGTGCATTTGGTGTGCCAGGGTTGAGGTGTCGATCTGCGATGGTGAATAGTGGTTGGTGGGGTGACAGAGTCAAGAGCAGAGGTAAGGGATTCATTGTATAAGGAAGTAGCTTGTTCAGGGCAGGAAAGAGAAAGAATAGGAGAGAGCATCGAGTCAAACAAGGAAGATAGGGAAGTGGTGACAATAGCCTCAATGTTACGCTTTGTGATGGTAGTCTTAGGTGGTAAAGATGGAGAAGCAGATAGAGATAGGTTAAAAGTGAGCAGGTGATGGTCAGAGAGGGGGAACAGGGCGTTGGAGAAATCGGAAAGATCACAGCGGTAAGTGAAGACCAGATCAAGTGAGCTTCCACTCACATGGGAGGGGGAAGAGGTCCACTGGGAGAGACCAAGATAAGAGGTGAGGTTAAGGAGTTTAGAGGCAGGTGATTTTGTGGGGTTCTCTATAGGGATGTTGAAATCACCTAGGATAATGGAGGGAATGTCAGAAGAGAGAAAATGAGGAAGCCAGGAAGCAAAGTTGTCAAGGAATTTGGAGGGCATGCCAGGGGGGCGGTAAATGACAGATACTCGAAGATGAACAGGTTGGAAGAGGCGTATGTCATGGACCTCATAAGTGGTCAGGGTAGAGAAGTGGTGGAGTTAAAAGTGGAGTATGCATGACCAAGTTTGAATGGATGTTACCAATTGTGTTAGGGGATTGTGGCCAAGTGCTCAATGTGAATATCGGGTGTGTCTATGGTTGATATACAGAACCGCTTCCTTCACTCTTCTTTTCTAGAGTACAGTAGCACACTTAACCCCTTGTCCTGAGTCTCCTGCCTCCTCCGTCCTCTTTCCTCCTAAAGGTGGGTACACAATGGAAGGATGGGCACACAGTGGAGGGATGGGTATTTGTTGCGATGTCAGACCAAATACCCTTGAGCCTAGAATCTGTCAAGCACAGATCGCTCAGCACAAAGCGCGATGTGTGCTGAGCGAGGGGGGAGATGAGGGGGCTGCTAACTTCACAGAGCAGTGAAGTGAGCGATCTACTAGATTGCATGCCAAATCTAGAGTCAGCTATGGGCATATACACGGAGAGATCCATGCATAATTTCTAAGCAATCTAGTCACATTGCTTAGAATTTAAGCACTAATTACTCCGTATGTTACTGTAAAGGGGGGTATCTGCAGTCCTGCTCTTCCCCATCTTCAGGTAAATGACTGCACAGCTCAGTATCCTCTCCCAGGCTAAAGTACAGTATGTACTGTATGTCATCAAGTCCCCCCTCAGGCTCAGCGTGTGTATTTCATCATGTTCCCCCTCCTAACCAATACCTTGTAACACAGAATGTAAGTGTTTCACTATCCCCACCTCAAGGACACAGTATGTGTGTCACAATGTCCTCTGCCCTTCCCAGAGTATGGCCCTACCCTCACCTAGGGGTGCCGCAAAAAAGTCACTAAAAGACACTAAAGGGTGCCCTGAACCAAATAAGTTTGAGAACCACTGACCTAGCGACAATAGTGAGAGACTATACTCTAATGACTGAAGGATTTGCAGACATGTAGATCATAGATCATAGTGACCAAGGACTTATATTCTAACCAAGGGAACCATGTGACCATGACATCATAGGACTTGTCTTTTGTGGATAGAAAAATATATCTTCCATAGACATAAAATAACCAATCTGCTGGAACCAATCTTTACGCGAGGGAGAGTTGGAAGAGTTCCATAATATAGGAATAACCGAGCATGTAGTGTCACTCATGTGACAAAGTAGTGATTTTTTTTTTTGTATTTGGCCACCGGTATGACAAAGCAGCCAGAAGAAAGGATCTGCAGGTATTGATACATTTAAAATTTTCTGACCAGAAGTGAGATAGACTAGGGCAGTCCCACCAGATATGGTGTAGCGTATCTAAGGCATTGGCGCATTTCCAACATGAGCTAGAGTTGGTCGGGAACATGGCGGGGAGTAGAGAAGAGTGCCTGTAACAGCGCATTAGAATCTTATATTGTTTTTTCCTTCAGTCACACAAATAGAGCTAGAGCATCCATTACCAGATTTTCATTTCAACCAGCTAGATCTGGCAGATTATCTGCCAGATAATTGTATAGTGTGTACCTAGCTTTAGATGTACAGTACTGTGCAAAAGTTTTAGGCAGGTATGGAAACAATGTTGCAAAGTAAGAATGCTTTAAAAAAATAAAAGTGTTAATAGTTTATTTTTATCAATGAACAAAATGCAAAGTGAATGAACAGAAGAGAAATCTAAATCAAATCAATATTTGGTTTGACCAAACTTTGCCTTCAAAACAGCATCAATTCTTCTAGGTACATTTGCACACAGTTTTTAAAGAAATTTGGAAGGGAGGTTGCTCCAGATGTTTTAGAGAACTAACCACAGATCTTCTGAAACCACTGAAATTCAAAAGAGCTGATCAGTTTGCCAAGAGATGTGGTATAGATTGAGAAAAGCAGAGGACCTTAGACTGAGCCTTGCGGTACTCCAACTGATAGAGGTAGCGAAGAGGTAGATTCAGAGAAACAAACACTGAAAGAGCGATTAGGTAGGTAAGTTGAGAACAAAGAAAGGGCTGTGTCCTACAGACCTAGGGATTGTAGTGTTTGTATGAGAAGAGAGTGGTCAACAATGTCAAAAGCAGCAGATAGATCAAGGAGAATAAGAAGTGAGTAAAGGCCTTTTAGATTTAGCACTGACAAGAACATTCACTACTTTAGTCAGTGCTGTCTCTGTGGAGTGTTGGGCACGTAAGCCTGAGTGACGTGTTGTGTGAGTTAAGAAAGTATGTGAGGCAAGTGTAGACAAGTCTCTCAAGTAGCTTGGAGGGGCATGGGAGCTGAGAAATGGGACCGTAATTTGAGAGAACGTTAGGGCCAGTATTTAGTTTTTTCAGAGTGGGAGTAATTACTGCATGTTTGAACAGGGATGAAAAGATACCAGTAGATAGAAATTGCAGATGTTAGTTAAGGTTGGGATGAGCACAAGAGACAGAGCTTTACTTATTTGTGAGGCCATAGGATCAAGAGGAGAGGTAGTAGAGTAGGCAGATGAGAAGAGTGTAGATACTTCATCTTTATTTGTGGAATCAAATGAAGAGAAGGTGTCAGAGGGTTCAGGAAGGAAATGGACCAGGTCACAGTATTCTGATTGGGGGATATCCCATTTGTCTCAGATCTTAGAAAAATGTTTGATTCCTGAAGCAGACATCAGCTGGCTGACTAAAAAGATCGTCATAGGTCCATCTAGGGAAGTGGGTGGGATGTATGCCTGTGGGGAAATTAGGATTGGCCAAGAAAGACATAATAGGGACAAATACAAGGGAAATAAAAGGAAGATGTCACAAAGATTGCAAGCATTTCTGCTGACAGTTGTGAATAATTTCTCTTATGCATATTACTGAATAATACTAAATATGCTCCATAATTCTGACTCTCCATAATTCTGTTAAGATTTTTTGGGGGCACCACCTTATTTCTGGTTAAAATGTGTTGCAACTAGTAATATATTAGAGCAATAACCAATAAAAATGTTTGTCTATGCATCTCCCCCCCCCCCCCCCCCCAAAAAAAAAAAAAAACATCAAAAAACAGTATTACACAATTAATATTTTGTCCTCTCTTAAGATTCCAAGAGACCTACTGGTGATGAGTACACAATTCAGCACATTCGAGTGAAACAACATTATGTCATCTGGCCAGGCATAAAAGAGTTGCCCAAATCATTGACACCTCTACCAGTGATGTGCGGTGTGGTGAGGCAGAGCCTTTCCTGTCATACTAACGTATAAACCAGAGTTTTGACTATATAAAGTATATTTAACAAAACAAAGAATACATTTGAAATATCTTCTTTGTAGTATTCTAATCATTTTTATAGTCAAAACTTTTGAGAAAAAGGATATGGCAGGTGAGGCTGTGCCTTTTTTTGCTATCTCTTCTGCACATCTCTGATCAAAACTTACCAAATTTTCAGCGGTTTATACTGCTGCACCTGTGTATAAACCCACATGAACCCTTTGGCTCATATATTGTGTGTAAATCTGGCTCTGGTATTTGCCAGTAAATCCAGAGCCATTTACCTCACCGCACATCCCTGACCTCTACTATGACTTAATCTGATACAGTAACCTTCAATAGAGTGGCTGGGGATTATGGCCCTCATTCCGAGTTGATCGGTCGCAAGGCGAATTTAGCAGAGTTACACACGCTAAGCCGCCGCCTACTGGGAGTGAATCTTAGCTTCTTAAAATTGCGACCGATGTATTCGCAATATTGCGATTACTAACTACTTAGCAGTTTCAGAGTAGCTTCAGACTTACTCTGCCTGTGCGATCAGTTCAGTGCTTGTCGTTCCTGTTTGACGTCACAAACACACCCAGCGTTCGCCCAGGCACTCCCACCGTTTCTCCGGCCACTCCTGCGTTTTTTCCGGAAACGGTAGCGTTTTCAGCCACACGCCCCTGAAACGCCGTGTTTCCGCCCAGTAACACCCATTTCCTGTCAATCACATTACGATCGCCGGAGCGATGAAAAAGCCGTGAGTAAAATTACTTTCTACATAGCAAAGTTACTTGGCGCAGTCGCAGTGCGAACATTGCGCATGCGTACTAAGCGGATTTTCATTGCGATGCGATGAAAAATACCGAGCGAACAACTCGGAATGAGGGCCTATATTAATAACAATGTACACATTAGCATGTTACGGAGAAATGGGAGGTACTAAAATTCCTGCTAGCTAAAAATACACTCAAATTTATTCCTATGAGCAGCAAAAAAAGGAATAAAAATCATAAACCGATGTGGCTTAACAAAAAGATTACGGAATTTATGGGCAAGAAAAGGCGAGCATTTAAAAAATACAAATCTGACGGGGAAGCAGAGTCATTTCAGCACTATAAGGAATGTAACAAAATTTGCAAAAAGGAAATAAGAGCGGCTAAAGTAGAAACTGAAAAACTAGTAGCAAAGGAAAGCAAAGCGAATCCCCAAAAAATCTTTAAATACATTAATAGCAAGAGATTAAAGAAGGAGAGTATAGGCCCTTTAAAAGACAAGTTGGGAGTCTTAAGCAAAAATGATAATGACATAGCGGACACACTAAATGAGTTTTTTTTCAACAGTATTCACTAGAGAGGACCCAATTCAGGGACTGACACACAATCTCAATAATGAGAATATCCCACTGATAGGTACTTATTTAAGCGAGGAAGTAGTCTGTGACCGATTAAAACATTTAAAGATTAATAAATCACCAGGGCCCGATGGTATTCACCCAAGGGTTCTAATGGAGCTTCACTCTGAACTGGCAAAACCGCTATCTTTGATCTTTAAGGATTCAGTTATATCAGGTATGGTTCCCAAAGACTGGCGTATAGCGGAAGTAGTGCCTATATTCAAAAAAGGAAGTAAAGCTGAACCAGGTAATTATAGACCAGTTAGTCTTACATCTATAGTGGGGAAAGTATTGGAAGGTATTCTAAGAGATAGTATTCAGAAGTTCCTTGAAGTCAATAAGGTCATTAAAAGGAATCAACATGGGTTTATGAAGGACAGATCCTGTCAAACCAACTTACTTGGCTTTTATGAAACAGTAAGCGCAAACCTAGATCAGGGTAAAGACGTGGATGTAATCTTTTTAGACTTTGCCAAAGCGTTCGATGCTGTACCACACATGAGACTTATCTACAAGCTACAAGAATCAGGGCTAGGAAGCACAATATGCACTTGGGTCAAAAACTGGTTAGATAATAGGGAGCAGCGCGTTGTGGTTAATGGATCTTTTTCAACTTGGACTAAAGTGCTAAGTGGTGTGCCGCAAGGCTCAGTATTAGGACCGCTATTGTTCAATATTTTTATTAACGACCTAACAGAAGGTCTAGAGAGCATGGTGTAAATTTTTGCAGATGATACCAAATTGTGTAAGGCTATAAATACAGAGGAGGATGCCGAGTCTCTTCAGAACGACTTAGTTAAATTAGAAGCATGGGCAGCCAAATGGAGAATGTGCTTCAACACAGACAAGTGTAAGGTAATGCACTATGGTAAGAAGAACAAAAATTACACCTACCTACTAAATGGGGTAAAATTAGGGGATTCTGTACTGGAAAAGGACTTAGGTGTCCTCATAGATAGCAAGCTAAGCAGTAGTACCCAAAGTAGGACTGCAGCAAAGAAGGCTAATAAGATATTAGCATGCATAAAACGGGGTATTGATGCTAGGGACGAGAGTATTATACTCCTGTTATATAAATCACTAGTGAGGCCACACCTTGAATACTGTGTACAATTCTGGGCACCGTACTACAAAAAGGATATCCTGGAGCTAGAAAAGGTACAGAGGAGGGCGACCAAACTAATTAAGGGCATGGAGACGATGGAATACAAGGAAAGGCTTGAAAGACTAGGCATGTTTACATTGGAAAAGCGGAGACTAAGAGGGGATATGATCAACGTCTACAAATATATAAGGGGACAATACACAGAGCTTGCGCGGGACCTGTTTTTGGTTAGATCAACACAGAGGACTCGTGGACACTCGCTCAGGTTAGAGGAGAGGAGATTCCGCACAATACGGCGTAAAGGCTTTTTCACGGTAAGGACAATACATGTTTGGAATTCCCTGCCCGAGAGAGTTGTAATGGCGGAATCTGTCAACACCTTTAAGAATGGGTTAGATAAATTCCTAATGGATAAGGATATCCAGGGGTATGGTGCATAGTCATGCATTATAGTTACTATAAATAGGGATAAAATGCAACAGCTGACAGCAGCATCAGTCAGAAATTTTAGTCAAATCATCATGCATAGGAGACCACAAATAGGTTGAACTCGATGGACAATTGTCTTTTTTCAACCTCAGATACTATGTTACTATGTTACACAGGGCTTAATTCGGAGTTGATCGCAGCAGCAAATTTGTTAGCAGTTGGGCAAAACCATGTGCACTGCAGGGGGGCAGATATAACATGTGCAGAGAGAGTTAGATTTGGGTGAGGTGTGTTTAAATTTAAACTAGAGATGAGCGGGTTCAGCTCCCTGAGAACCGAACCCGCCCGAACTTCACCACCCGAGCCCGGATCTGAATCAGGCTCGGGTTTTCCCGCCTAACTCTGAAACCAGAACGAGGCAAACCGTCATCATCCTGCTGTCGGATTCTCACAGGGTTTGGATTCCATATAAGGAGCCGTGTGTTGCCGCCATTTTCACTCCGGCATTGGAGAGTGTAGAGATAGGACGTGTCTCCATCCTGAGTGTCCTGCATCAGATCAGTGGTAGTGTCTTGTGCTGCACCAGTCCAGTCACAGTGGTTGTGTCCTCTGCTGACATATGTCCAGTGCTGCTGTATAAGTCCAGTCCAGTGGTGCTGCTGTGTTGTGCTCCATCAGTTCAGTGGTGGTTTATTGTCCTACATCAGTCCAGTCACAGTGGTGGTGTCCTCTGCTGTCATATGTCCAGTGCTGCTGCATAAGTCCAGTCCATTGCAGTGGTGCTGTGTTATAAGTCCAGTCCAGTGGTGGTGTCCCTGTGCTGCTGTATATGTCCAGTGGTACTGCCGTATATGTCGATTGATACTGCCGTATATGTCCGGTGGTACTGCTGTATAATTCCAGTGGTACTGCCGTATAATTCCAGTGATCCTGCCGTATAATTCCAGTGGTACTGGCGTATAAGTACAGTGAACCTGCCGTATAATTCCAGTGGTACTGGCATATAAATCCAGTCCAGTGGTACTGCCGTATAATTCCAGTGGTACTGCCGTATATGTCCAGTGGTATAATTCCAGTGCCATATAATTCCAGTGGTACTGCTGGTCAGCGGTTGACCACGAGTAACCTCACCGCTGACCGCAAAGTTCCCACCATTGAATATAATGGAGCGGCATAGAGCTATGCGCAGTCTGACAGCTCAGACGCGCACAGCCAATCAGGAGAGTGCCACGACGTGGCGCTCCCTGATTGGCTGAAGGGACCCCCTGTGACAGGAGTCACGGGGTGTCCCAGCATTCGGGGAAAGGGGTTTTGCGTTTTATTATTTTGCCAAGTACGTGGATTACAAGGAGAAAACAACAGATCTACACAGGATTTTGGTGAGTATAATTTTATTTTCAGGTACCCCATGGATTCTACGTGGAGAAGGGGTCGGCGTGTCAACATAGGTAAGTATGTGTGTGTCAGCGTGCATGTATGTAATAAAGTTTTACTTTCACGGTGTGCGTGTACTGTTTTTATTTGGGTATTTTTTTTGCAGTAGAACTACAGGTACCAGCGGGCCTGTTTTTCCCCTGCATGCTGGTACTTGTGGTTCTCCAAGTACCAGCTTGCGGGGGAGGCTTGCTGGGACTTGTAGTTCTGCTACAAGAAACAATATTCTTCATTTTGTCACTTGGCTATCAGCCTCCCATCCGCAGCCCTTGGATGGGGGGGCAGCCTCGGGCTTCACCCCTGGCCCTTGGGTGGCTGGAGGGGGGGACCCTTTGATTTAAGGGGTCCCCACTCCTCCAGGGTACCCCGGCCAGGGGTGACTAGTTGGGGATTTAATGCCACGGCCGCAGGGACCGGTATAAAAGTGTCCCCCGGCTGTGGCATTATCTCTCCAGCTAGTGAAGCCCGGTGCTGGTGTGAAAAATACGGGGGACCCCTACGTCTTTTGTACCCCGTATTTTTTGCACCAGGACCGAACGCAGAGCCCGGTGCTGGTTGTGAAAATACGGGGGATCCCCTGTCATTCCCCCCCCCCCCCCGTATTTTTACAACCAGGACCGGCTCAAAGAGCCCGAGGCTGGTTATGCTTAGGAGGGGGGAACCCACACATTTTTTTTCATGATTTTTAACCCATTCCCACCCCTTCCCACTGAAAAACATGCTCTGATCTCTCCATATTATTTTAGTCAGTAAAAATAAATAAATATTCTTTTAAAAAATATATAAATAATACTTGTGGCTCCTAATAGACAAACCAAGTACATAATCCCTTCTAATATAAATAGATATGCTATTAGCAATAAAAAAAAACACAAAAAAACATGTTCCCGCCAGCAAAATAAGGCGGACTGAAATTGACGAAATGACTGTCGAAAAGCACTGTTGTCGAATCGACATTCTTCAGCTGAATATACTTTTGTCGAAAAGCCACATTTTTACCATTGCAGAAATGTCGAATTTGACTACTATCGAATTGCAAAAAGTCGTATTTGAAACCGACGTTTTTTTGTCGAAAAGTACTGTATTGCATATTCGAATCATTTTTTTTGTGTCGAAAATGCCCCGTTTTTCGACATTTGTGGCAATTCGACCGCAATTGCATATACCCCTAGTCTCTTTAAATAGTGAGGGGAAAAAAGCAATTTGGAGCTGCTCCTTGTACTAACTAGCTTTGCTTTACTTAAGCTGCCCATCCTCCAGTATGTACTCGGAAAGAATGTTTAGCACAGCCGGGAACCTTGTAAGTCACTGGCATAGGAGGCTATTTCCTAACAATGTGGAGAAGCTAATGTTAATAAAATTGTACTATAAATTCCATGAGTATCAACTTTCCTGCCAATTTTATCAAAGTACAGAGACTTCTGTAATGGTGGTTTCTAGTGGGGATGAGCTAATATTGTGTAATCCTTATAGTAGCACCGATGAGGATGAGGAATAGAATGACATCTTCCAACTGTAGAGATGATTAACAACACTGTTAGCTGCCTTAAGCCCATTGGTAGCTAGCTTGTTTATTGTGTGCACAAACACGGGACATGTTTAAATTCACCCATTTGAAATGCTCTCACAATATTACTTGCCTTATCGGAAACTACATATTCTGACGAGAGTCCTAGTGGGGTAGGTCAGGTTGGGTTGTCACAATCCTTTAATCATTTGTTGGACCAGTAGTTCTTGTCCACATATCTATGCTTAAGTGCATAGTGGGTAAAATAGCATTTTCTAGTCCAAAAATGTGTTGTTTTTTTTATAACCTCTCGATACAAACGAGGAACTTTTTTTTTCTGGTAAAATGGAATTTAGATTGACTTTAGGACACAGGACCTCAATTAACTGTCTAAATCCATATGCACTGATGGTTGATATTGGGCACAGATTTAATACTAACAGTGCAGTCATATCTTTAGTGATTCCCTGTGTGAGTGGATGGCAGCTTTCATACGTGAGACCTCTTGAAAAAAGATTGTTTCACAATCAGTTGTTGTTTGAAACTACTGGTCTTCTTGGTTCCATTCTGGGTTGAAGATTCATCCCCAGTAGCTGCAGCCTAGCATGCAAGGATGCATCTGGGGAACTCTGGATAGGGGAGGAGTTTGTTAGCTTTTGCAATTAGGATGTGAGCCTGCCTTCATATACTGCACACTAGAGCAACTGGGTTGTGACAGTGCACATTTTGGTCACGTAGAACACAATTTCTACTGCCACCACAAAGGAATTTAAGGGAGTCCTTATGTTCTCCGCACAAGTATTAATATTTCACAATTATTTACACAGCATTGACCTCACAGGTTTGCAAATTCAAAAAGAAACACTGAGAATATGCTAGATTAAATGTATTTAATCCAAAAAATATTTCCAAGGCTTGGTTACAAACAGATATTACATACATATTATACAACTGTTACGTTCCCTGTACTTGGTACTCCAGAGACTGGGCGGATGAGCCCCAAGTACAGGAACGTGATGCTGCAGTAGAAACGGAGTTTAGCAGCAACCCCTACAGAAACCCTGACTCCGTTGTTCCACCCGCGGTGTCAGTCTACGCCTGCGAGACTGTTTGCTTGGGCCCACGGCAGCCTCGTTTGAAGGGCGGATTATGTCTGCCCAACTCTGATGCCCCCCGGTCTTAGTTG
This sequence comes from Pseudophryne corroboree, assembly GCF_028390025.1. NCBI lineage: Eukaryota > Metazoa > Chordata > Amphibia > Anura > Myobatrachidae > Pseudophryne > Pseudophryne corroboree. Next base: position 639,424,888 of record NC_086445.1, on the reverse strand, counting down.
GAGACAAGGCGTAAACTGAGACGGGGCGAGAACAAGGGGAACCTCTAACTAAACAGAAACCCGAGTTAGGGGCGACTACAGAACTCAAACAAAAGTATGTGCGGCTTAGCCGCCAAGACAAAATAACAACAAAAGGTAATGCTGCCCACATGCCTACACGACACCGTCATATACCGGCAAGGACAGCCAAAGCAGAGACCTCCACAGGAAACACCAAAGGAAAATAACAGAAAGATACGGCCAAGGCCGTAAGGTGCGGCAGAGCCGCTACTCACAACATCGGTGCTAATACAGACAGGTGAACGGGAACCCCGAGGCTGCAGGCACAGGCTCACAGGAATGGAAAGCTGGAAGGATTCCAACAGCAGGCCACAGGACACCAGGACTCAGGATTACAGGATCAAAGGTAGACTGTATCTCAGGATTCCAGGACAGGAACGCTCCAGGGCAGGAAGCAGCTCACAAGAAGCTTTGGACTGACAGAGCTGAGTATACAGGATTCCAGTATCAGACAGGGCCTGGACACAGATGCTATACTGGACAAGACAAATCGGAAATCAAGGTTGTTTAACAGATGAGATCTATTTTTCTGCCATGGAAGAGCCCACAGAATAGATTGGTTCACCCCTCAGTCAGGGGACTTTGTCAGGTAATGGACACTTTGTGCTGGGAGGAACTGACTCTTATCCCTCTAGCAGTTGCTCTTTAGCTCCCCACCTTTAACTCTTTCAGTTTAAGGTGCATGCATCTTCCTTTGTTCTTCCTCAAACACGTTCTACTAGTCAAGAAGCTATGATAAATTGGGTACCCCTGGATCTTCCAAACAGGGTCATCTTATCAAACTAGCCAGGTGTACAGAGAGGTTACAACATATCTGTTAGTAGTGTTAACCCCTAGCTTAGTGATATCTGACTGTCCGCTGAGGAGCATCCTTAGATCCTGTTGTCTATACCCATTGGCTTCAAAAGGATTTGACATCTTTTTCGACTTAGTGTCTTGTGAATGGAGATTTTAAGGAAGACCGTGCCCTCTATGTATGACCTCCAGCTGTGTATAGTAAACTCACATTCTTTTACAACTAAACTAAATGTCTTTTTGCTCAATTTCATTACCTGGAATGCTAATTACTGAATTGCAATCACCATATAGTTTGAAAATAAACATTTTCATACAAAATATACATTGATACTGTATGTTATACATAGGAAAATAGCATTTAATTGTCCTTATAGTATGTCAGAGTATGCAGGAGGACTAGTTTCAATTATTAATGAGATTGATGATGAAGGTGTTGGTGGTGGAACTTGCATGTACTGGGATTTAGCTAAGAGCTGGGAGCTAGCTGTTGCTGGACTGCTTGATATTATTTTACCCGATTTTTTTCAGATTTTACTCAATGTAAATGATATAACAGGAAGGAGGTTACTAGAAGGTTTACATCCCTACCTCTACTTACTTTGGCCTCACAAATGGTACAGATGGCTTGACAAATGTTATCAGAATTTGGGTAAAAATAATTCCACATAAAAATGGTGGAAGTTTTGGTCTTATGCCCAGGCATGACAATGACCTTCTTTTATTATGGGCAAGAACTGCTGCCATTGGTGGTTGACTGACTTTGACACAAACCTCATCTTCGTCATCAACATCTTTATTATTGTTCGATATACAAATATGCCCATCATCCTGTTGCACTTTCATAGTAGTATCCTTAAGTTCTAAGTCACCATCTTTACTTGTGCTGCTCCCCACATTTGCAGAGGGTCCAATAATGGTGGAAGGAGGCTTCTCTATGAGTGCAGTATCAGTAATGCTAGACCCACACACAGCACCATTGACATGCTTACAATCTCCTCAGGGATTTGCAACGTTTCAGCCTTAGTGGCTATTTTTGTGCAGTGATTTGCCTGTTTTACAGGTGCCACCTCTTTTAGACTTAGAGCAAGAAGGTTCATCATAATGTGAGCTTACAGAAGCAGATGCCAGACTTTGTTTTTGGCTTTGGCTTCTGAAATAGGTATTCTGGTGCATGAAACAGTAGTGACTGTAGCAGGAAGGATCATCAGGAAGTTTTTAGGTTGTGGGCCCGAAGATATAATTTTGGCGTCCCTAAATTCTGAACGTAGCATCAGACTCTAAACTTGCTGTAAGGGCAGTTGGGTGCTTGGACACCTAAGCAGTGGTGGTACAGCATAGGTAGTTGCCCTTGTGGCTGTAGCAAGGTCCAGGGAGCCCAGGGTGCATTCATGGCTGATAGACACCGGAGAAGAGAGACATGGGTGATGATGTGCTGTAGCGCCTGTTACAGGATGGACCTGCTGTGAGAGCCTTAGCGAATCTTACAGCGAGGCAGTGCAGAGTGCTGCTTTTCCAAACAGCATTGACTGGCTCCTCTTTAAAAAAAAAAATTTTTTTGGTGGGGGGCATGCCACCCCTCCCTCCCCCCTTTCAGCACCTATGCTAGCAGGACTATCACTCACAAAGAAAGGTCATGGCCTGAACCTTTCCTTACCACTGTGTGTGGTATATGGCATGTTAGCTACGTTTTTCAGCAGTAAAGGTTCCATTTATCATTAGAGGTGATGTATTGTATTGTTTAGATTTCAGCTGCCCTTTCTTAAACCTTCTTTCCCCTTGACCACTGGCTTTAGCAGTTTAGTACTATTATGACAGCACTAGTGCTGGATTGCTGCCTCTGTTCTATCGATTGAGCCATGATTGGTTTTATTTTTGACACTAGTCAATAAATTAGATATTTAGACTTGATTTGTTTTGGGGTGTAGATGATGGTGGACACCAGCGCACATGGAGTATTAATATACACTGCGTCACTCGTCTGAACACACACTAAATAAACATACAATATAATTTTTTAATTCAAGTAGAAAAGGTTTCTTTGTTTTAGGCAACAGCAGGAATAAAATATTTTGTTATGCAATTTTTTTTTATATAATTGGAACTTGTCAAAACAAAGAGGTCTTTTAGGGGTGCAGCAACCTCTAACACAGGAGAGTAATGAGTATACTAATTTTTAGACAAATAATAAATAATATATAGTATAATGTAGAGATAAATTTGCTTTGGAAAAAAGATGCCCTTTTTATAGCACTCTAAAATGACGTTATGTTTTTTTAAAGCACGTGCCTGAACACACAAACACAGTGCTCCTAGTAATAATAAAAGCATGCTAAAATTATGTTTTATATTTTTTTTAAAGCACATGGTAAAATCCCCCAAACTAGTGTCAGTGAAGCCAAATGTGGTCTGAGACTGCACTGGATTCACTGTAACTGGCAGTGACATCCTAATGGAAGCCCTTACCTGTCAGAGACACACAAGGCAGTGCCATTGGGAGGTGATTCCTCCCTCCGGGACTGCCAGTCCAGGCTGAGATTAGCAGAGAGCTGGCTTCCTGTAGCAAGTTACTGCATCTCTTTGGCACAGCACAATCCAACTTTATGGACTGCAGCCATTGCAGAGCATTGAAACCGGGGGTTTGCACATGTGCAGCTGTTGTGCGCATGTGCAGATCCCGGCACCTGCCAGATGCGCAGGTGCTGGGACCCGGGGCAGGCTATCTCCTCTCCTCTCTTGCAGCAGCCCCTCTACTAATTGTAAGTAGGAGCCACCGCTGTAATTAAATAAACCTATTGACCTTTTTTCTAGCAGTCCATAAGTCACAATCTGCTCTGCTGCAAAGGCATATATATTGTGGGAGAAGAGATAAAGAGCCATGATCTTTTACAATACTGTATGTAAGACCTATACATGCGTTATGTCAAAAAATGTACAGTTTTACACAAACAAAATACATATCAAGCAAATCAATAATTAGTGTTGTATTAATACAATATGATGTTTTTGTTATGTTTGATGATAGTGTCATTTCAGTGCTAGCTATAAATGCAAGGAAATAATAAAACATTGCGTAGGGCTACGGATGCAACAGTTTTTTTGTGTTTTTTTTTCTTTATTATCAATAGGTTTTAAGACAAATAAACATGTTGTAAGGGTTTTATAAAGCAGTTTGTTCATATGTCATATCCTTGCAGCAGTCCCACAGTAACCCATATAACCAGTCCTCTGGAACCGGCCACAGAAATTGACAATCTTAATTGTGTTGAACTCATAAACATACAGAACATACAGGAAAACCGCACCAAAAAGGATGTCTCTAATTTTCCAAGGTTAGTGGAAAATTCTCATTAAAAAGTATTTTTTGTGCTCTATTTTTGTGTACTTATTATTTTACTCTTTGCAGAGTCCAGAGCACCCAGGGATTCCATGAAATTCGAGACCGTACACTTTGTCGAAGAGCAACAAGTTTCAACAGTACATCTACATCTTTGTACACTGTTTCACTCTCAAACCCTGCGCATACATCCTCAAGCCCTCTGTGTTCTTTCGCCTTCTCTGACTCACTTTCATCTACTCTGCAACCATCCTATAATTTAGCATATTGCCCTGTTGCACCAAAAGCAGAGGTTCTTATGGTTGCCTGTCCATCATCTGCCTGGGAACACAATGTCACATGCACACCCTCAAAGTCTGAAGTCACTGAAGAACTAAGATATTGGCATGTCAGAGCACAAATGAAGGATGCTCCAGAACCAAGGTCTTTGGATAGAAAAGGAGCTGTAAAGCTTCACAGTGGAACAACTCGCGGTCATGTTGCATACTCACAGACACAGAGAGTACAGGTTGGTCTATTCCTGTACTAGTGCAAATTCTAGATAAATCAATTAACTTTTTGATACAATTAAAAAACCTGACAAATGTATCTACATGTCTTGTATGAGTAATTAATTGTTAAAAATAACAAAGGTTTCTAAAATATAAGCAAAGTCTAAACAATGCTTTATGGCAGTGGTTCTCAAACTTTTTTGAATCACGGCACCCTAGAGTATCGGAATTCTTTTCACGGCACCCCTAGGCCAAACGTTGTTTACTGAGAAATTTAGAAAGAAATATCAAATGAAGTAAATTGTGTTTATATGTCATTCTTAGGGTCAGTTATGTGGTGGGGGACACGATTTGCTTCTGTTTGTCCACATAATTATGATTAGCAGCCACCAGCACCGGTTTTGACTATTGCATTGACCATAAATAATTTTAATTGGTCCTTGATCACTAATCCAAGGCAGCCCTGCAAGTGTCCTAAGGCACCACAGGGTGTTGTGGCACACTATTTGAGAACTACTGCTTTTTGGTATTTCATAGTTACAGAAGAAGGCATTCTATTTCTAGCACCCCTAGTTTTGTTTTGCCATTGATTTTTATTTTCTGCAAATGTCATGGACAAATTACAAAAATTGTGATTGTACGTGGTAGTTGAAGCTGATTGGGAGCTATTAGTGTTTAAATGGATCCCAGAGAAAGTGTAAAACATTTGGAGTGTCAAGCTGATGTGATCACATTAAAAAAATAGCTAGGAATGTTGTCACTTTGTATGCTTGTGAAGGAGAAAATAATGCCACATTACACACTAAAAATAAGTGAAACCTAGCTAGAAGTGAGACAGCCACTTGCGTGTGGCCATATTGTTGAGTGGCAGAATCGCCTGTGTGTGGCTGCCTTTACACAGAGCCTGAGAGACGAATGCTGAAGATACAGACATGAGGGCTAATTCAGAGGTGTACACTACTCTGATTTTTACGCTGTTGGTTGATGTTTTGAGTCATGCACATGCGTCAGAGATGCAGTGAGCTTATGCCTAAATACAGCTGTGACGTCCGTCACATTGCCCTGTTAGCCACAGCCTGATTGACAGGTTACGGGAGTCAGTGCCGTAACTACACATTTTAGTGCTGTGTGCAAGAAACTGCATCAGCGCCCCCCCCCCCCCCTTTATGTAAAATAGGGACAGTGCGCGCCATAGGCGAGTACAAAAAATATGTGGGTGAGGCTTCATGGGGAGGGGTGTGGACACAGGATAATACCAATTCATATTACGGTGCACAGTAGTAGAGTCCACCTTTTTACACATTACGGCAGACTGCGTCCCCTTTTTACACATTACGGCAGACAGCGTCCCCTTTTTTACACATTACGGCAGACAGCGTCCCCTTTTTTACACATTACGGCAGACAGCGTCCCCTTTTTTACACACTACGGCAGACAGCGTCCCCTTTTTACGCATTACAGCAGACAGCGTCCCCTTTTTACGCATCACAGCAGACTCCACCTTTTACACATTACGGCAGACAGCGTCCCCTTTTTACACATTACGGCAGACAGTGTCCCCTTTTTACACATTAAGGCAGAGTCCACCTTTTACACATTACGGCAGACAGTGTCCCCTTTTTACACATTACGGCAGACAGTGTCCCCTTTTTACACATTACGGCAGCCAGTCCCCCTTTTTACACATTACGGCAGACAGCCCCCTTTTTACACACTACGGCAGACAGTCCCCCTTTTTACACATTACGGCAGTCAGTCCCCCTTTTTACACATTACGGCAGACAGTCCCCCTTTTTACACATTATGGCAGACAGTCCCCCTTTTTACACATTACAGCAGACAGTGTCCCCTTTTTACACATTACGGCAGACAGTGTCCCCTTTTTACACATTACGGCAGGCAGTCCCCCTTTTTACACATTACGGCAGACAGCCCCCTTTTTACACACTACGGCAGACAGTCCCCCTTTTTACACATTACGGCAGTCAGTCCCCCTTTTTACACATTACGGCAGACAGTCCCCCTTTTTACACATTATGGCAGACAGTCCCCCTTTTTACACATTACGACAAACAGACAGAATAGATAGAGAGAGAGATAGATAGTGTCACGGTCCGGTGAGTCGGGCTCTGGGAGCACGGTCCCTCCGGTGGGGGTGCGGGCTGCTGGCGATGGGCACAACTGGCAGGCATGTCTGGGGAGGACAGAACTCAGGGGCAGCAACAAGTGTTTGTGAAGCTTCCAGCTGCAGAGGTACGGGATTGACACCGCCATCTTGGAAGGGTCAGCTGACCAAAATCACCCAGTGACCTGCAAGGTTTGCAAAACCAATGAGAAATCGCCAGTGCAACGTCTCTCACACAGCTTTGTGTGGGCTAGTTACACTCAGCTCCACAGCATCACTTCTATAGTATCCAGAGTCCTGAGATTCACCCGGTTACCTCTCGATGCATGCCGCCCTCTCTGGGGCACCTCCTCTCCCAGTGAGCCTCAGTTCATCCCAGCTTCCAGTCCTCCTGTCCCGGGGATCCACCAGGCGTTCGCTCACGGGCACTCGGGTTCTGCTGATCCATCTGCTCTAACGAGTAACAACTACAGCATCAATGGAATCTCCTGAGAAGACCTATGAAAAAGATCTTTATTCTGTCTGCCCGGCTAATCCTGACTAAAACCACCGATACCGAACCACAGGCCGCAAGTCCGAATTCGCAGAACCCCGGAACTCTGACAGATAGATAGACAGACAGAATAGATGATACTTACTCTCTCCCCCCTGGCTAAGGCAGTCAGGCTCCTCGGTGCAGCAGATCCTGGGCAGGGGCGGAGGAGGAGGGATGGGGACTCAGGAGCCGCAGCAGTGCACTGTAATTGGTGGTGGCGCCGCTGCAGCTGTCCCTCTCCTTCCACATTGGCTGAGCGCTGCCGCTGTGAATGCTGGGATGAGGGAAGCGCATCCCAGCATTCACAGTGGTGGCGGCCAGCCTATGTGGAAGGAGAGGGACAGCTGCAGCAGTGCCGCCACCAATTACAGTGCGCTGCTGCGGCTCCCGAGTCGACCTTCCTCCTCCTCCTTCTCCCCTGCCTCCAGCGTTGCTGCTCCTCTCCTCTCAGGCGGCTTGTAATGATTCAGTTTGACTCATTACAATGCCGCTCACTGAAGTCATGGGGATGCGGCCAGTTGCACCCTCAGGGCGACTGCGCTGTGTAATTACGGCTCTGACAGGAGTTTTAGAGCAGCGAAGGGGAAGCGTTACAGAAAATGGGGCATACAAGAGTTACTCAGATGTCCAATGGTCAACTGATATTCACGCTGTGAATCTGATGCTGCATTTTTGGGTGCAGGTCATGGAATGAGAATCCAGCAGTGAGCAAAAAGATTTCACCTGCAACATTAGCATATGCACACTGATCATACAGCACCAATCCACATCAGGTCCATAGATACAATGCAAAAGTGGGTTGAATATATTAGTGTGGTGTTTTGAATAGCATAATAAATGGATTCGATACATCCTTAATTAGTGAATTATATGTTTGTTGTCTAAAAGGTCTTTCATTAATACAATGCTTGCATAGACATGTTAGTTTTCTGCAATGTGCTGCCCCACCTCATCTGACACCACACCCTGCAGAACCTTCTGCATATATCAGCATAGCAAGTGAGAAATGTACAGGAAACTAGAGCATACCTCCCAACATGACCCTCTCCAGGAGGGACAAAATGCTCTGCTCCTGGACTTTTTCTCTTAATTTGTGATTGCCATCACCTGTTTTGAACAGGTTAATGGATAAGCAAGGTGTTTCAGTACAGGTGATGGCAATCATACATTAAGAGGGAAATCCAGGAACAGAACATTCTGTCCCTCCTGGAGAGGGTCATGTTGGGAGGTATGCTAGAGGTTTTAAACAAAATCAGTCACAGACATGACCTGAAAACTGGTGTGACACCTGCCACTCCCCCGTTACCGCCCTGCACGGTCTCTGACTGTCAGATCCTCTCCGTGGTCAACATCGCAAAACCATCGCGGCACATGCACAGTGTAACTAATAATCGGGTTTGCATCCATCTCTGAATTAGCTCTATTGTTGCAAATATTTTAAAGTATTCTTTACTCACCATTTTATAAATGATTTCTGTCAGACAGCATTTTTAACACATCACATTTGTTATGTTATAACAACATTTCCTCAAATGCTGTGAGTAGTAAGAATAACTAGAGTATATGGAAATCATTAGTATAGTGATGCACAGTAAAATGAGATTTAATTAAGAAATATCTTGTAAAATGTACAGTTAAGCAACGTTTGAAGTGGAAAATTAGAAGTGGCAGTGTGGTAGGGAGGGCCATCGACCATCAATGATTTTGCAACCATTGGGATAGGGCCTATGTCAAGTGCATTTGTCATCGATGGTGTGGCACCATTAATGGTGGGCCCTTATGTTGAAGAACATCAGTGGCACTGCCTCGAAGTGGTTTACTGCCAAATGGTTTTAACCTATCCACCATCGAAGGCCGAGCCTTCAATGGCCACCATTGCTACAGTATGGAAAATGTAAGTGAATGAAATCTGATAGTATTACAATTTAAGCAATAGGAGGGAATGCAGTTAAAATGCAAGCTGTCGGGATCCCAGCAGTCAGAATACAGATGCCGGGATCCCGACACCCATCAGAATGATAACGCTGGGATGCCGACAGGGTCAGGAGACTGGCGACAGAATCCCAACAGCTGGAATCCTGAAAGTAAGTATAGCAGGCGGGTTGGGCAGGAGCGGTTAGGTTTAGCTGCCACCTGGGGAAATAGGGTTAGGTACCACCGGGGGGAGGTTAGGATTAGGCACTAAGGAGGGAGGGTCAAGGTTAGGCTGTGGGGCAGGGAGGGGTTAGGCACTAAGAGTGGGTGGAGGTTAGTGTTGGGCTGCAGGCAGGACCTGATTAAGCCTTTGGGGGCCCGGGGCACCTAAGAGAGGGGGCCCTCATCAACACTGCCCCCCTGGTGTTGCAGTGCCCGCTGTATGTGTGCCTCTTCTTCCTGCTCCTCCATGAATGCAGCAGGTCGTATATATATATATATATATATATATATGTTGGTATGCTGTGTGTCGGGATTCCGGCGCCGGTATACTGAGCGCCGGGTTCCCAACGGCCGGCATACTTAATACCACCTCAGTCAGTCCAGCCTCCCTCTCCCTGTCACCAACCTTCAAATGCACAGCGCCGGTGTCTGCTTGTCATCGGCGCCAGCAGAGTAGGTGAGTGAGTGAGAGCAAACAGGTACAGGTTACTTGTCTCCGGGATCTTCCGCCGCAGCAGCTCCCTGTGCTGCTGTGCACAACTGCGGCGCTGCTGCTGAGTGTTGATGGTGGCGGAGCTTGGAGAAGCGGAACTCATCCCCGTGTAGCAGCTCCGGTGAGGGGACGCCGGACATGGAGGGCCGGGGTTACTGACCCCTAGCCCACCCCCTTCCTGGCTCGATGTGTGGCTTGGCTGCCCGCTATCTCCTCTCCCACCCCATGCCTGCTCCTTCCTGCAAGTCGCGCGGCCAGTCATAGAGACGGTTGCTGGAAGCACAGCACATAGCAGGTGTGGCGCTGTCAGTATGACGGCTGCTAGCACCTGCTGTTGTGGCACTGCAGATCAGTGTTTAAGGTCCGATCTGGGGTGTGTGTGGCAGGGGGCCCTCTTAGATCAGGGGGCCCGGGGTACTTACCCCCTATGACCCCCCCCCCCCCTCCCCCTTAATCCGGCTCTGGCTGCAGGAACGGAGGATTAGGTGCTAGAGAACAAGGGGGAACATACTTACCTGCCCCATCGGGAATTCACACATCAGGATGCCTGCATCCCAAATGCCTGGAAATCATACAGAACCCCAGTAGAAGTGGCAGTATAGCGTATTGCCATATACTGGCATACCTCCCAACATGACCCTCTCCAGGAGGGACAGAATACTCTGTTTCTGGACTTTTCTCCTAATGTATGATTGCTCTCACCTGTGGTGGAACACCTTTCTTTGCCATCACCTGTGCTGAACAGGTTAATGGATATCATACATTAGGTGAAAAGTCCAGGAGCAGAGCATTCTGTCCCTCCTGGAGAGGGTCATGTTGGGAGGTATGAACTGGCTCAATTTGACAACTGCTAATGAGTAAAAACAACTATACCAGTCTTTACATGACCAGTTATAATGGAGTGCCAGTTATTGCTTTCTTTATCAGACTCTTTTACACATAAGAGGTTATTTGCTTAAGCTATCCTATGTACAGTTTCCTGATGGTGGAGAAACGGCACATATGCAGAATCTCATCTCTAAAATGTGAACGCCTCTGCCTGATTTACTGCAAATACAAAGCTGCTGCGAGAAGCTTTGCATTTGCAATCCGTAATGAATCAGGTCCACTGTTTGGATAAAAACTGTTTAAATAGTATAACAATTTCATCTTTGTATTTATGTATTCAGTTTCTTACAATCTTTTCCTTTCCTTGTTCCAGAAGGTACCACCTAGGCATGTGCTGAGAAGGACAGCAGAGGGGGCACCGCTGCAGTGGTATGACCCAGAGGAGGCACAAATTATAAGCCAGGTGTAAAAATCATCAGATTACATAAAATGACCCTCTTACAGAGACACCACTATGTATTTATCTAGACCTGTATTTTTTTTGACCTGCCTTTCAAGTTTTTCCGGTCTCATCTCTAAATGTTTGCTAGATAAAAAAAAGACTTTTTTTTTTTATCCGTATTTACTTGCCTCTTGTTTACAGTGCATTGTAAATAATACTGAAAACATGATTGTATATTTATTAGCCACAATTAATAAACAGAATGATGCTGCTATAACGTGTGTGTAAATATATGAATAGACTGCATATATAATCTATGAATATTTTATCTATCTATCTATCTATCTATCTATCTATCTATCTATCTATCTATCTATCTATCTATCATACCTCCCAACATGACCCTCTCCAGGAGGGACAGAATACTCTGCTCCTGGGCATCCCTCTTAATGTATGATTACCGTCACCTGTGCTGACACACCTTTCTTATCCATTAACCTGTTCAACACAGGTGCTGGCAATCATAAATTAAGAAAAAAAGTCTAGAAGCAGAGCATTGTCATGTTGGGTGGTATGATATATATATATATATATATATATATAAAAACACTGTGTGTGTGTGTGTGTGTGTGTGTGTGTGTGTGTATATATATATATATATATATATGTGTGTGTGTGTGTGTGTGTATATATATATATATATATATATATATATATAAATAAGAAAAAAAATACAGTAAGCAAATTGCGCTATAAATATCTGCTTTAGACACAATAGTCCTCAAGGAGAATCAGATGCTAATCTCCAAAACAAGTCCTCCTGCCAGTTGAGAACCAGTGGTTGAAAATGTTGATAGTTGTTTGGAGAGCGCTCAAGTATGCATTAGAATCTCTTTGCAATTCTTTCTAAGGTATCATACAAATTTGAAAATGGCCACGGATAGTGGGATGATCCTGAAAAAGACCCTCTCACCAGATTCACCCAGACGGCAATATCACTCGTTAGTCCGTTTTCTTCATAAAAGTTAATAAAAATGTATTTAAAAAAAAGTATGTGACTCTAAGGGGCCCTACTCACTGGCCGACCCGCCCCCGAGCTGCCCGACGGCGGATACGGCCGACGAGCGACCCGGCGGCGGGGGGGCAGTGACGGGGGGAGTGAAGTTTATTCACTCCCCCCGTCACGCGGCTGCATTGAAGTGCAGGCAAATATGGACGAGATCGTCCATATTGGCCTGCATGCACAGCCGACGGGAGACCAGCGATGAACGAGCGCGGGGCCGCGCATAGTTCATCGCTGGAGTCTCCACACTGAAAGATATGAACGAGTTCTCGTTCATTTATGAACGAGATCGTTCATATCTTTCAAAAAATCGGCCAGTGTGTAGGGCCTATTACATTGATCTTAACAATCGTGGGATATGATCTTATATGGACTTGCTGTCCACCCCAGCCGGGGAGGAGCTCAAATGACAGCCTGTCCACCCACTATGTTTAATCATCCAACGCGTTTCGTCTAAACATAGACTTCCTCAGGGGTGTTTTTCTATGTAAGAGCGATGTCCTAACTGTAGAATTGTAATAATTGGGAAGATATCCCTAAAACACACAGCTAATCCTAATATTAATATCCTATATTTGGTAGAATAACCGATACAGGGTACTGCAAACTTCTTATAACCAACGTACAGGAAAAATTCAGAGTCTTTATAGACAGCTCTTATTTTTTAATAGCTGCAATCTGGAGCTGCTGTCCCCACACTGCGAGTGTGTCAGCTGTGTGTTTTAGGGATATCTTCCCAATTATTACAATTCTACAGTTAGGACATCGCTCTTACATAGAAAAACACCCGAGGAAGTCTATGTTTAGACGAAACGCGTTGGTTGATTAAACATAGTGGGTGGACAGGCTGTCATTTGAGCTCCTCCCCGGCCAGGGCGGACAACAAGTCCATATAAGATCATATCCCACGATTGTTAAGATCAATGTAAGAGTCATATACTTTTTTTAAAATAAATTTTTATTAACTTTTATGAAGAAAACGAACTAACGAGTGATATTGCTGTCTGGGTGAATCTGGTGAGAGGGTCTTTTTCAGGATCATCCCACTATCTGTGGCCATTTTCAAATTTGTATGATACCTTAGAAAGAATTGCAAAGAGATTCTAATGCATACTTGAGCGCTCTCCAAACAACTATCAATATATATATATATATATATATATATATATATATTGATAGTTATGTGTGTGTGTGCGCTGAGGACGGCACTCAATGGACCTTTACTAGAGTCCACCGAGTGCCGTCCTCTGCACAGATGTGAAATTTCTTTTGACTGGCACCATGGCAAGCTGCAACACTGAAGGGAGTGCCAACCATCTAGTTTTCATTATATGTCTTGAGAGAGGGGCAACTGGCCCCGAAACATTGATATGTTACAATAAACACTTGTAGTGATATTTGCTGGTTGTGAAGACTCTGGAGTGCCGCCTTTCTTCATTATCTGTAAAGTAAGGCTGTAAGGCTGGGTCACACATAACAGCCAGGCGGACCCCGCTTGGCCGGGAGGTTTTTACACGGATCCTGTTCTGCGGGATGGCGTAGAACAGGATCCGGTCAGTGACACACTGGATTTCATAGAGCACAGCCGCATTGTGTGAACACATACATTGAAATGTATGTGTTCACACTGAAATCCCATCATCCTGCTGTCTGGCGTGGTTGGATCCGGTGGCAGCGGGATTGCCACACGTGTGGGCGCCTTCATAGGTGCCCTCGTGCATTCTTCTTCCGGCCAAGCGGGTCCCACTGAACTGGGCCCGTTTGGCCGCTATGTGTCACCATACACTTCCGAATGCTGTTTAAAAATAGAAGTGTTAATAGTTGATTTTTCTCAATTAACAAAATGCTAAGTGAATGAACAGAAGAGAAAATCTAAATCAAATCAAAATTTGGTGTGACCACCCTTTTGCCTTCAAAGCATCAATTCTTCCATGTACACTTGCACACAGTTTTTGTCGGCAGGGAGGTTGTTCCAAACATATGGGAGAACGAGCCACAGAGGTTCTGTGGATGTAGGCTTGCTCACATCCTTCTGTCTCTTCATGTAATCCCAGATTGACTCGATAATGTTGAGATCAGGGCTCTGTGGGGACCATATCATCACTTCCAGGACTCTTTGTTCGTCTTTCCGCAGAAGATAGTTTTTAATGATATTGGTTATGTTGGGGTCGTTGTCCTGCTGCAGAATAAATTTGGAGCCAATCAGATGACTCCCTGATGGCATTGTGTAACACCCACACTATGAAACTGAGTATAACTAACTTAAGGCCCGTACACACTGGTCGATATATCGGCCGTTCTTTTGAACGGCCGATATATCGCGGGACCGTCGGCCAGTGTGTATGGCCGATACGTCTGTGAACTCCGTCGTTCACAGCCGTATCGCGTTGGCCGCGCAGCACAGCCGACGGCCAATATATCTACCGATATATTGGCGCGTCGCTGTGTGTGTACGGGGCGGTCGGCCAGACACATGCTGCGGCGGCCGGCGGTGATTGACAGCTGAACTGGGCGGGCGTGTGTACATGCCCGCCCAATTCATGACGTCCGTCCCCGACAGATCGAGCAGTGTGTATGCTGGACACACTGCTCGATCCGTCCATAGATATATCTGCAGATCAATTGATCTGCAGATATATCTATTAGTGTGTACCCACCTTTACTTTGGTCAGTTCTTTTCTTGAGACAGAGGGGTAAAGGTATGATCTTTACTTACAGACAAAGAGATTTATAGTTCACCAACAAATTTCTTTATTTAAGAAAACAGTTTCATTTTAGAGACACCTGGAAAAACTTTCAATAAAGCATCAACACTGTACCTGTTTACAACAATAAACACTAGTTGTTTTCTGGATTACCATAAAGTTTATGCATACATTAATAACTCTCAATACAGTCTACCACAAAAGTACATGTGTACTGGCCAGACCCCCTCCCTCTGTGCACAGTGAGTAAAATAAAGGTAATCCTTTGTTCTAAAAGCTATCAAAGGCAATTCTCCTGGCTCCTTAGTAAGAATTAAACATGGATGAGAGATCCTGACAGACATGTACTGTAGTGTCTACTGCATTTTAAACTTGAGTGATGCAAGCCAGGCTTGTATGCAGTTTTTTTTCCCTGAAGACAGAGTAAAGGTGTGTACACACGGTGAGATCTTTTCTTCCGATTCTGACTATATAGTCAAAATCGGAAGAAAAGATAGTGCAGATCGCAAGGTGACAGTCACCTTGCGATCCCGATCCAATGCGCGGCCCCGCGCGGTCGGCATCGGCCGAAAAAATAGGCTGTGCAGGCAAGTCAATCCTGACTATCTCTATAGAAGAGATAGTCAGGATTGACACTTAGCCAAAATCGCACAGAACCAGGATCGCAAGCACACTCATTATGTGCTTGCGATACTGGCTAAGTGCCGACACGGATAAGTCCGAATCTCACCGTGTGTACACACCCTTAAGAATAGCTGCTAGACTCCTCACTATCTCCAATACAGGCAACTTCTGCATTAGTTTCCTCAATTGCTGTATAATGTACTAAAGTTAGAATCTCTGTGAAGAGCAAGAAGAGTTTACAAATTACTGCTGCTTCTATATTGTGTAGTCTGAAGTACTTTTTAGGGTTCATTTCTTCTCCTAAATGCAGCTACATAAGTTTCAGCTGCTAGCCTATACAGCTGCTTTCATGTCAGTCCATCAAATAGATGCGTTGACGATTAGCATGGTTTGCCTGACAGACGCTTTTACTGTAGCTCCTGACTGGATGAATATTATTACAGAAGAAAGAAACAGCTTTTCTGGATGTAACTTAGATGTCACTATGTGTAAATTAGAAGATTTATAGGCATTTAAGGAGTTAATGAATCATGCCCTTACTGTCAGGTGCTTGCCTTGTTTAACATAGTGGTGTGCTGTGGTGCAAGTATGGTTACCAGACCTAATCCCCAGATCAATTGATCTGCAGATATATCTATGGACGGATCGGGCAGCGTGCTGTGCATACACACTGCCCAATCCATCGGGGACTGACATCATGACCAGTTCAGCTGTCAATCACTGCCGGCTGCCACAGCTTGTGTACGAGTGGTCGGTTGGTCGCCCGTACACACACAGCGGTGGGCCAATATATCAGTAGATATATTGGCCGTCAGCTGTGCTGCAGGGCCGACGCAATATGTCTGTGAACGACGGAGTCCAGACCTATCACCCGTACACACTGGCCGACTGACCCGCTATATATCGGCCGTTCAATAGAACGGCTGACATATCCGCCAGTGTGTACGGGCCTTTAGCTGTTCCAGCACCACCAGCACTGTGAGAGATAGCTCCCTCCCTTCAGTAGCTCAGCTGTCAGTTATCAGAAGAAGACAGCCTCCTGGGCGGCTCCCTCACACTCTCCGCAGATGACTCCTGGTGTGAGCTCTCCAACCAGCACCAGCAAATATCTGCAATGTTCCTTATGTGGTGCTGAGTCAGCGCAGTTCCTTCACTTGCCTGCTCCCTCAGTAGTTCTCCTCACAGGACAAATCACCCTCAGGCTAAATCACTCCGCCCCTCTTCAGAGACAGATCACAGACACTGCTCTGTATTATTCCGGCCTCTATCGTCCCTCTGTGAGGGCTACTTGTGTATCTCTATGAACTTTTGTGTCTCAACAGATTTTATAATTTTATTTATGTATGTACAGTGATGCACCATATATACCATTTAGGTGGTTTTACTAATAGGGTATCACAATTGCATAATGGATAGGTACCTGCCTGTATTTCTCAGCATTGAAGCACAAAGAAACAAGCAATGTTAAGGACCGTAGATGCAGTGGTTAGCCATCAGATGAAAGGCACATCATGCTTACTTCCCTTCAAATGTAGAAGATGTCCAGCAGTGCCATCAGCTCAGAACTGACAGAAACCAGTGGGACCCAGCCATGTACACCCATCTAGTGTACAGTTTGTGCTCCGAAGGGCTGGAGAGCGGTACAAAATTAAACATGGCAATTGCTATCACAATTTTATTAAACTTAAGTGATGCTTTCTGGTTTGAAGCTATAAAACACCTAACATTTTGCCCTGTGGTGTTCTTATTCACATACAGCCTATTCCGAAGTTCCCCGCATCTCCAGATAGAGGTTGAGCTGTTGCCGTACACTAACCTGCGGCCATTCACATATCTATGTCTAACTGATAACCGACGGTCACATAACCTCCCCCTACATCCAGCTCAATCACAATCCCGATGGTTGGCATGCCGAGGGACCATTCCCACTTGTGGGTGTCCACGACACCCATAGAGCAGGAATAGAACTCATGGCGACCTTAGGTCGCCACTGAGCCCGCAGCGTGGTGAGCGCAGTGAGCATACAAGGGCTTGTTGCACTCGCCACCCCCCGTCTCCTGACCGCCGGTCACACATACCACACGTTTGTCTCCTCCAACCAATCACTGAGGATATGTTGGCTGTGATGATGGTACGTATCAATTTAGCACTGCTGGTACTTCGCTCTCCCTCATAGGATGCTGCATCTAGTGGAGTGAAACACAGTTCAGAATCCTGTACATTTGTTCTGCTGAAAGCTAGGTGTGATGATGCTGGGTGTAGCACTTCATCAACCATCGCCTCAATGGGTAAGTCATATCACCAACAATGTGTACTGGGATCTCCGTCCCATCACCGGTCTTAGATTTCTGGAAAGCAATACAATAGTATCGGGAGAGGTGGTACAAGTAAGTTCATTTGGTTGTATAAAATATTCAATGTCATTCACTGCTGAATATATATGTGCTCAATTATAATATTAAGGGGGAATTCAATTAGCGGCGGGGTTTACACGCCTGAGGTATTTAATTATTGGTGAACACCCCACGCGCGATTCCCTGCAGATGGACTGAACTTTGCAGCTCAAAGAACTGCGAGGTAGTCTGCGAGGTAAAAGTAAAACTTTTGACCTATGGGTGCCACGAATAAAAATTCTCATACTCATGGGCAGTGGTTCCCAACCTCGGTCCTCAAGTACCCCCAACAGATCATGTTTTCCAGGCAATTAAACAGGTGTATTCATTACTTACTGACACATTTTAAAAGACCCACAGGTGGAGCAAATTATTTCACTTGCAATCCTGTGAGGAGACCTGGAAAACATGAACTGTTTGGGGGTACTTGAGGACTGAGGATGGGAACCACAGCCCTAGAGTATCAGAATTTTTTTTTCATGGCACCCCTAGGCCAAAAGTTTTACGGAGAAATTTGGAAAGAAATAATAAGAATTTACTCACCGGTAATTCTATTTCTCGTAGTCCGTAGTGGATGCTGGGAACTCCGTAAAGACCATGGGGAATAGATGGGCTCCGCAGGAGACTGGGCACTCTTAAAAGAAAGATTAGGTACTATATCTGGTGTGCACTGGCTCCTCCCTCTATGCCCCTCCTCCAGACCTCAGTTAGGGAAACTGTGCCCGGAAGAGCTGACATTACAATGAAAGGATTTGGAATCCAGGGTAAGACTCATACCAGCCACACCAATCACACTGTACAACTCGTGATAACCATACCCAATTAACAGTATGAACAACAACTGAGCCTCAGTAACAGATGGCTCATAACAATAACCCTTTAGTTAAGCAATAACTATATACATGTATTGCAGAGAGTCCGCACTTGGGACGGGCACCCAGCATCCACTATGGACTACGAGAAATAGAATTACCGGTGAGTAAAATCTTATTTTCTCTGACGTCCTAGTGGATGCTGGGAACTCCGTAAGGACCATGGGGATTATACCAAAGCTTCCAAACGGGCGGGAGAGTGCGGATGACTCTGCAGCACCGAATGAGCAAAGGCAAGTTCCTCCTCAGCCAGGGTATCAAACTTGTAGAACTTAGCAAATGTGTTTGAACCCGACCAAGTAGCAGCTCGGCAAAGCTGTAAAGCCGAGACCCCTCGGGCAGCCGCCCAAGAAGAGCCCACCTTCCTTGTGGAATGGGCTTTTACTGATTTAGGATGCGGCAATCCTGCCGCAGAATGAGCTTGCTGAATCGTGTTACAGATCCAGCGCACAATAGTTTGCTTTGAAGCAGGAGCACCCAGCTTGTTGGGCGCATGCAGGATAAACAGCGAGTCAGTTTTTCTGACTCCAGCCGTCCTGGCTACATAGATTTTCAAAGCCCTGACTACATCTAGTAACTTGGAGTCCTCCAAGTCCCTAGTAGCCGCAGGCACCACAATAGGTTGGTTCAAATGAAACGCTAATACCACCTTAGGGAGAAATTGGGGACGAGTCCTCAATTCTGCCCTGTCCATATGGAAGATCAGATAAGGGCTTTTACACGACAAAGCCGCCAATTCTGACACACGCCTAGCCGAAGCTAAGGCCAATAGCATGACCACTTTCCACGTGAGATATTTTAGCTCCACGGTCTTAAGTGGCTCACACCAGTGGGATTTCAGGAAATCCAACACAACGTTAAGATCCCAAGGTGCCACTGGAGGCACAAAAGGGGGCTGAATATGCAGCACTCCCTTAACAAACGTCTGAACTTCAGGCAGTGAAGCCAGTTCTTTTTGTCTTTCCTAGCCTTTATCAGCGTAGGAATCACTTCATCCGGAATGCCCTTTTCCGCTAGGATCCGGCGTTCAACCACCATGCCGTCAAACGCAGCCGCGGTAAGTCTTGGAACAGGCAGGGCCCCTGCTGTAACAGGTCCTGTCTGAGAGGCAGAGGCCATGGGTCCTCTGATATCATTTCTTGTAGTTCTGGGTACCAAGATCTTCTTGGCCAATCCGGAACGATGAGTATAGTTCTTACTCCTCTCTTTCTTACTATCCTCAGTACCTTGGGTATGAGAGGAAGAGGAGGGAACACATAAACCGACTGGTACACCCACGGTGTCACTAGTGCGTCCACAGCTATCGCCTGAGGGTTCCTTGACCTGGTGCAATATTTTTTTAGCTTTTTGTTGAGGCGGGACGCCATCATGTCCACCTGTGGCCGTTCCCAACGGTTTACAATCTGCGTGAAGACATCTGGATGAAGTCCCCACTCTCCCGGGTGTAGGTCGTGCCTGCTGAGGAAGTCTGCTTCCCAGTTGTCCACTCCCGGAATGAACACTGCTGACAGTGCTAGCACGTGATTTTCCGCCCATCGGAGAATCCTTGTGGCTTCTGCCATCGCCATCCTGCTTCTTGTGCCGCCCTGTCGGTTTACATGGGCGACCGCCGTGATGTTGTCTGACTGAATCAGCACCGTTGGTTTTGAAGCAGGGGTTCTGCTTGACTCAGGGCGTTGTAAATGGCCCTTAGTTCCAGAATATTTATGTGAAGGGAAGTCTCCTGACTTGACCACTGTCCTTGGAAGTTCCTTCCCTGAGTGACTGCCCCCCAACCTCGGAGGCTTGCATCCGTGGTCACCGGGACCCAGTCCTGTATGCCGAATCTGCGGCCCTCGAGAAGATGAGCACTCTGCAGCCACCACAGCAGAGACACCCTGGCCCTCGGGGACAGGGTGATCAGCCGATGCATCTGAAGATGCGATCCGGACCATTTGTCTAACAGATCCCACTGAAAGATCCTTGCATGGAACCTGCCGAAGGGAATTGCTTCGTAAGAAGCTACCATCTTTCCCAGACTCGCGTGCAGTGATGCACCGACACCTGTTTTGGTTTCAGGAGGTCCCTGACCAAAGATGACAATTCCTGGGCCTTCTCCACCGGGAGAAACACCTTCTTCTGTTCTGTGTCCAGAATCATGCCCAAGAACAGCAGACGCGTCGCAGGAATCAGCTGCGACTTTGGGATATTCAGAATCCAGCCGTGCTGTTGCAGCACTTCCCGAGATAGTGCTACGTTGACTAACAACTGCTCCTTGGACCTCGCCTTTATAAGGAGATCGTCCAAGTACGGGATAATTATAACTCCCTTCTTCCGAAGGAGTATCATCATTTCGGCCATTACCTTGGTAAATACCCTCGGTGCCGTGGATACGAGGTCCGTGAGACCGTCCCCAAACAATTCCTCACCCTTATAAGGCAAAACCTCCATGTGCCTTTTAGAATCAGCATCACCTGTCCACTGCCGAGTCCATAATAGTCTCCTGGCAGAAATGGACATTGCATTAATTCTAGATGCCAGCCGGCAAATGTCCCTCTGTGCATCCCTCATATACAAGACAACGTCCTTTATATGCTCTATGGTTAGCAAAATAGCATCCCTGTCGAGGGTATCAATGTTGTCTGACAGGGTATCAGACCATGCTGCTGCAGCACTACACATCCATGCTGAAGCAATAGCAGGTCTCAGTATAGTACCTGAGTGTGTATATACAGACTTCAGGATAGCCTCCTGCTTTCTATCTGTAGGCTCCTTTAGGGCGGCCGTATCCTGAGACGGCAGTGCCACCCTTTTAGATAATCGTGTGAGCGCCTTGTCCACCCTAGGGGATGTCTCCCAGCGTAACCTATCCATTGGCGGGAAAGGGTACGCCATCAGTAACCTCTTAGAAATCACTAGTTTCATATCAGGGGAACACCACGCTTCTTCACACAATTCATTTAATTCATCAGATGGGGGAAAAGTCACTGGCTGCTTTTTCTCCCCAAACATAATACCCTTTTTAGTGGTAACCGGGTTAATGTCAGAAATGTGCAACACATTTTTCATTGCCGTAATCATGCATCGGATGGCCCTTGTGGACTGTACATTTGTCTCATCCTCGTCTACACTGGAGTCAGACTCCGTGTCGACATCTGTGTCTGCCATCTGAGCTAGCTGGCGTTTTTGAGCCCCTGATGGCCTCTGAGACGCCTGGGCAGGCGCGGGCTGAGATGCCGGCTGTCCCAAGGCTGTTACGTCATCAAACCTGTTATGTAAAGAGTTGACACTGTCGGTTAATACCTTCCACATATCCATCCACTCCGGTGTCGGCCCCGTAGGGGGCGACATCACACTTATCGGCTCCTGCTCCGCCTCCACGTAGCCCTCCTCATCAAACATGTCGACACAGCCGTACCGACACACCGCACACACACAGGGAATGCTCTGACTGAGGACAGGACCCCACAAAGTCCTTTGGGGAGACAGAGAGAGTGTATGCCTGCACACACCACAGCGCTATATAACACAGGGATTTTCACTATACTGAGTGATTTTTCCCAATAGCTGCTTATTAACACCAATTTCCGCCTAAATTTATGTGCCCCCCCTCTCTTTTTTACCCTTGTTGTACTGAATACTGCAGGGGAGAGCCTGGGGAGCATCCTTCCAGCGGAGCTGTGAAGAGAAAATGGCGCTGGCTATGCTGAGGAAGATAGCCCCGCACCCTCAGCGGCGGGCTTCTCCCGCTTTTTATAATGTTAATGGCGGGGGTTTTTGCACATATACAGTGTTATACACTGTATTATGTGCTATTTGTGCAAGAAGGTAAACTAATTGCTGCCCAGGGCGCCCCCCCCCCAGCGCCCTGCACCCAACAGTGACCGGAGTGTGTGGTGTGCTATGGGAGCAATGGCGCACAGCTGCAGTGCTGTGCGCTACCTTAATGAAGACAGGAGTCTTCAGCCGCCGTTTTTCATCTTTATCTTCCGTCTTCTGGCTCTGCAAGGGGGACGGCGGCGCGGCTCCGGGAACGGACGATCGAGGTCGGGCCCTGTGTTCGATCCCTCTGGAGCTAATGGTGTCCAGTAGCCTTAGAAGCACAAGCTAGCTGCAAGCAGGTAGGTTTGCTTCTCTCCCCTCAGTCCCTCGTAGCAGTGAGTCTGTTGCCACCAGATCTCACTGAAAATAAAAAACCTAACAAATACTTTCTTTTCTAGTGGGCTCAGGAGAGCCCACTAGGTGCATCCAGCTCTGGCCGGGCACAGATTCTAACTGAGGTCTGGAGGAGGGGCATAGAGGGAGGAGCCAGTGCACACCAGATATAGTACCTAATCTTTCTTTTAAGAGTGCCCAGTCTCCTGCGGAGCCCGTCTATTCCCCATGGTCCTTACGGAGTTCCCAGCATCCACTAGGACGTCAGAGAAATTAAATTAAGTAAATTGGGTTTATATGTTATCCTTAAGGTGCATACACACGGTGCGATATTGACTATATCCGGTTTTGACTATCTTTACTTGAGATTTTGACTGTGTGCCAATTTTGACTATCTTTACTTCAGATATTGGCTATGGGGGTAATTCAGACCTGATCGCTGGGCTGCGTTTTTTGCTGCCCTGCGATCAGGTAGTCGCCGCCTACAGGGGAGGGGAAAATATGTGCAGGGGTGCAATCACATGTGTTTGAGAAACTGCACAAACTAATTGTGTGCAGTCTCTGCGTAGCCCAAGACTTATTCTTCCAATGCGATGATCGGGGCCTGATCGGGAAGCTGACGTCAGACACCCTCCCTCAAAACACCTGATCCCGCCTGCCTTTTTGCTGATACTCCTCAAAAACGGTCAGTTGCCACCCACAAACACCCTCTTCCTGTCAATCTCCTTGCGTTCACCGGTGTGATGGGATTTTTTGCGCCATCCCATTGCTGCCCGGTGCTCCCCTTCACTGCGGACCGTCGCACCTGCGCATTGCGCTAAATATGAATGCGCAGTTCAGACCCGATTGCCCGCTGTGCGAAAAAACACACAGCAGCGATCAGGTCTGAATCGGCCCTATGTGCGATTTTGACTATACTATACTTTGTACTAGTCAAAATTGACTTGCCTGCACAGTCTATTTTTTTCCAGCGTTACCCACCCCATGGGAGCGTGCATCGGTATCGCAACCTGTGTACACACGGAGCGATATTGACTACCTTTCCTTACGATTTTGACTATATAGTCAAAATTGTAAGCATACATTGCACCGTGTGTATGCACCTTTAGGTTCAATTGCGTAGTGAGGGACAGGATTTGCTTCTGCTTGTCCACATATGTTATGATTGGCAGCCACCAGCACTGGTTTTGCCTATTACATTGACCAGAAATAATTGCAAGCCTGCAAGTGTACTCGTTGCGCTCACCCCCTCCCTGCCGGCATTCCGAGGCTGGGATCCCGGCGTTGGTATGCTGATCGCCAGGATCACGGACGCCAGTAACCCATACCCAACTATAATAGGATTTTAATACCTACCGGTAAATCCTTTTCTCTTAGTCCGTAGAGGATGCTGGGAACTCCGTAAGGACCATGGGGTATAGACGGGATCCGCAGGAGACATGGGCACACTATAAGACTTTGAATGGGTGTGAACTTGCTCCTCCCTCTATGCCCCTCCCCCAGACCCCAGTTAGAGAACTGTGCCCAGGGAGACGGACATTTCGAGGAAAGAATTTATTGTTTAAACACAGTGAGTGTCATACCAGCTCACACCTTGAACACATATAAAAACATATAGCGCTATGAAGGTATAAGCAGACAGGTGTAAATGACAATAAGATTTATTGGACATAAACTATTCAATAAAAAATAAAACACAATATTAAAAAATGGAGCTATTCATAAAAAGTTCATAGAAACCAGTCTCTGGTAGATTAGGACCTATGGGACTGTGTAGTATTGTTCAGTGGTCAGTGGACCTGAAAGATGTTACAGCCTTTTACATGGGATAGGATGTTCCACAATAGTTACCACTCTTTGAAGATGGATGGTTCCCTTAGCGGTGGTTCAGATGGCACAGGCTCCAACGCCAAAAAGTGAAGGGAATTGAAGAGGTGGATAATCAACAGCAGGATCGCACACCATAAGTTGAATCCCAGGCTTAGAGTCCACTTTCCAATGTTCTGGATGTCCCAAGTCAAGTCCTTTTAAAGGTCACTAATGTCCGTCCTGACGCGTTTCGCTGTCACCAGGGACAGCTTTTTCAAAGGTATAGCTCCTAGCTCCATAGTCCCCTTTTTATAGGGATGTGCATTATACATAATCATCACACCTGTCTGCAATCACTTTAATTTCATATATATATATATATATATAATTTATTCAAAGTACATAAATCTTAACATTTCATAATGTATGAGGCAAAACTATCTGTTTCTAGTTATTTATCTTAAAAAACGAGTGAAAGAAACATTTATAATCAATAAAATTTTCAGCACACAGTAATTTCCCTCAACACTAGATGGCATACCCAGTTAAAATACAATGGGCTTCTCTGTCTCTAAGGTATTTCTCACTCTAGTGATTATTTAGTCATCCGGTCATGTGACAGACTTGTCACTAGTCACATGATCGGCATTTGTCTATATACATAAACACAATGTGTTCTGGTCGTGTGACGTCCTCTAAGTCACATGACTACAATTAGAAACCTCCCCCAATGGCGCTGTTCACCGTGACCACACTAGCGCTGTCACGTGACACACGCGTCATCGTTTAGGTCCGTGGTCGCGGTCACGTGATTCTGTACGTCACGTGGTTCGATTCTCCAGTCGCGGTCACGTGATTTGCGCGTCGCTGGCCGCACATCTAGCTATTCTCCTAAATTTCAGCATTAATCCAATATTCAAACACCAGTTAAGGGCTCACGAAATCAGGAGAGATATACTATTTATCTCATTATAAATAATGATATTTATGTTTTTATTTATATCTATTATTTCTCTGATCATGTGGCCATCTGCTCCGGTCACATGATCCAAACTAAGCCAATCAAATAGTTGCTTGTCATATAAGCTAGGCAAAATCCCCTGGTTATTTTGGAGCCATTGGAATTGACCCTATTCACGTCCCATACCTCCTTAGGCATAGTGTTCCCATTGTCATGGTAACCTACAACAATAGCAACACCTCAATTACCATCATCTTAACTTAAAAAATATATATATACACATCCATATACACCCCTATTCCTTATTATTATCATCCAGAGTCCAAATATGTTCAGTCGGTTTATAGCAATAGGTCCCATAGGTCCTAATCTACCAGAGACTGGTTTCTGTGAACTTTTTATAAATAGCTCCATTTTTTAATATTGTGTTTTATTTTTTATTGAATAATTTATGTCCAATAAATCTTATTGTCATTTACACCTGTCTGCTTATACCTTCACAGCGCTATATATTTTATGTTTATATATGTTTTTAGTTGGATTGACTATCCATTTGTTGATATAGCTGCTCAGAGAACCGACTCATACTAAGCGCGTGGTTACCCACTTTTAGTGAGGTATTCCTAATTTTCCACACCTTGAATACGCCGCAGAACGTGGCATTCAATAGAACACCAGCCAACGGCATGAAAAAATACACAGCCATATGCTGCGATAATATGTAACACAACCTGTATGTCGACACAACCAAAAATAAGATACCACATGCCATGGCATGAACAACGTCAGCAACAGCCTGACTGAAACGAAACACCACAAGAGTGTAACCATAATCAATAACTGCAGATACAGTATGCACTGGGACGGGCGCCCAGCATCCTCTACGGACTAAGAGAAAAGGATTTACCGGTAGGTATTAAAATCCTATTTTCTCCTACGTCCTAGAGGATGCTGGGCACTCCGTAAGGACCATGGGGTTTATACCAAAGCTCCAGACCGGGCGGGAGAGTGCGGACGACTCTGCAGCACCGATTGAGCAAACATGAGGTCCCCATCAGCCAGGATATCAAACTTGTAGAACTTTAGCAAACGTGTTTGAACCCGACCAAGTAGCCGCTTGACAAAAAAGAATTGCCGAGACCCCCCGGGCATCCGCCCAAGAAGAACCCAACTTCTTAGAAGAATGGTTCTCCACCGCCATCGGTAACGGCAATCCTGCCGGAGAACGAGCAAGCCAAATCGTATCACAGATCCAGCGTGTAACAGACTGCATAGAAGCAGGCGCCTCAATTGTGCTGAGAGCATACAGGATAAACAGAGCCTCTGTTTCCCCAATCTGAGCCGATCTGGCGACCTAAAGAGACCTCGAGAGACTTTGAAACAGCCAATGCTTAAGTAACCACAGGCATCAAAACAGTCAGGTTTTCTGCGACACACAGAAAAACACTTTTGGCAGAACTATTTTCTGAGTTCTCAATTCCGCTCTATCCACATAGAAGATCAAACAGGGCTCTTGAGAGACAACACCCGCCATGCGGACGCCAAGGCCAATAGCCTGACCACTTTCCCAAGAGGGAAATTTTTAACACAACCTTTCATAAAGGTTCCCACCAGTGTGACATCCGAAACTGCAACACCACGTTAAGGTCCCACGGTGCCCCTGGAGGCACAAATGGAGGTTGAATGTGCAGCACACCTTTCACCAAAGTCTGAACTCCCGGAAAGATGGCCAATTCAGTTTTGAAAGGAAATTTTATAAGGCGAAAAAACTGCACTGAAAAGGGAGCCTAACTTTAGGCCTGCATCCACCTCCGCTTGCAAAGAACGGAGACAACCGACCCAGCTGAAATTCTTCCGTACGAGCCTTCTAGGATTGACACCAAGACACATACTTCCTCCAAAAATGGAGGTAAAGCTTCACCGTTACTCCTTTCCTAGCTTGAAGTAAAGTGGAAATGACTTTATCCTTTCGGGCTAGGATATGGCGTACAAACGCCATGTCGTCAGACGCAGCCGCGGGAATTCTTGATACACGCCCGGTCCCTGCCGCAACAGGTCCTGTCGTAGAAGAAAAAAGGCTATGGATCTTCTATGAGCAAGTCTTGAAGATCTGAACACCAAGCACTCCTTGACTAGACCGGAACAATGAAGATCGCCTGAACCTTAGTTCTTCTTATGTTGAACATCATCGGAAATAGTGAAAGTGGAGGGGACACATAGACCGACTGAAAACACCCAAGGTGCCACGAGGGCGTCCACCGCCAAAGCTTGAGTGTCCCCTGACCTGGAACGACATCCCTGAGGTCTCTCGGTGAGGCTAGACGTCATCACGTCCAATTGAGGCACTCCTCAAAGACTTGTCACTTCAGTGAAAACTTCTCGATGACGACTGCATTTCTCCTGGATTGTGATTGCGTCTGCAGAGGAAATCTATTTCTCCATCGTCAACATCCGGAACGAAGACTGCTAATATAGCGTTTACCTGCCTTTCCGCCCAGCGGAAAACTTTCATGGCTTCCGTCAATGCCGCTTTGCTCCTTGTTCCGCCCTAGCGGCTGACTTACACCACTGCTGTCAAGTCGTACGACAGAATAAAGACGGGCAGATCACGAAGAAAATGTTTGTAGAAAATAGCTCTTAATTCAGGAAGGCTTAGTGCAGACAAGCCTCCCAGCTTGATCTTTTCCCCTGGAAATACTTCCCACGGAAAAAACTGCTCCCCAGCCTCGGAGATCTGCATGCAAGGACACCAGGATCTAATCCTGGATCCCGAACCTTCGTCCCCCTAGGGGGTGAGAACTGTGCAGACACCACAGGAGCGATATCCTGGTCCTTAGGATTATATTCCAGTGCATGTGCAGGTGAGACCCGGACCACATGTCCAACTGGTCCCGTGAAACCCACTCCGGCATTTGACCTGCTCACCGAAAAAAAAGGGCCTCTTAGACTGCACCCATCTTCTCCATCAACGGAACATATTGATGGGTTGTCACTGCAAAGCTGATCCGACTCTGGATCCGCAGACCTCTTTCCACAGGAAAAAACAAAGCCTCAACCGTTCAGTATCTACTCTGATACCCACCTCTGACATCAGCGTCGTTGGGAACAACAGCCATTCACTGTGTTGAAGAACAGTCAGAGAGAAACAACGATTTGCGCCACTTGTTTCTTGACCTCACCGTAGTCAGAAGAGCGTCTCCGTACAGAATAATAATAATAATAATGTTTCTTACTATTGTTGGAAAACCATCATACTGCCATCTCTCCGGTGAAATGGCAAAGACAATCCTGGATAGCAACCCAGGATAGCTTAATGCGAAGAAAAACACATTTAAACCCCTTTCTTCCTTTACGTGTTGGAGCTCCCTGGCCTGAGAGATCCCATCCTGTAGTTCAACTTCTTAAGTAGAAATCTATGTTTCTTTTTTTTTTTTTACAGGGACCGCAGGACAATGTTCTGCACCTGACGCAACTCTGGTATGGCATCGCATACTACCTCCCCTTCCAGAGGAGAATAGGTAAGATCTTATTTGAAAAATCAGTGAGGGGAATCATCTGTAAACTCCAGTATGTCCCCTTTTGGATTCAATCATTAACTCACAGGTCCAAGTCCAATCCCGGACTGACTGAAGAGTATTAGACGAGTTCCCACCGGTGTGTCGGCAAGATAGACCCAGCGACATGCGGTGGATGTGGCAGAGACAGAAGACAATATCCGCTTCTGCGAACCTAAAAAGGCTGCAGAGCTTTTACCTTTTCACCTTCCACTATCTGCAAAGAAAGGGAAAAAAGAACGGTATCCAACTGGTTAAAATGACTGCATCCCACAAAAGAATGCGTCACCAATCGTTGTGAGAGAACATATCATACAAAGGTAGCCTTACCAGTGGTATCCGCCGAGAGTAACTTAACTAAGGCATCCCCAAGTAGCGGTTACACCGTCACAAGGAAAATACTCCAGTATGTCTCGGCGTCAGCCTCAGCATTCCCCTGGCCATACCTCCTGTAGTCGCACGGCAGCCTGCCGCACTGTTATAGAGAAGACCCAACATAAGAAAATATCCCCTCTCTCTCTAGGGTAAACTATCGGATGCCAAGGTAACCGACCATTTCTGAATACAAGCACTCCCCCATGAGTATGTAATGCCAATATCATCAAAGCATATAATTAAAAATATCACTTAGCTTCCTGTATACAATCCTTTTTGACAGGGCTCCGTGCAGACCAGGAGTCTACTGTATTCTATCCACGGCGGGAAAAGGATAAACATTCGGACTCCTCGTGAGGAACGGAGACCAACTCGACACGGCCGACCTAGAGCTTTATCAAAAGAGCAACCAGCACGAGAAAGAATACTTTACTTCAGCATTCATTAGAAATCGTAATATGAATAGACATATTGTAATACACATATACACACATATCCTATATATATATATATATATATATATATATATATATACAGGTTGAGTATCCCATATCCAAATATTCCGAAATACGGAATATTCCAAAATACGGACTTTTTTGAGTGAGAGTGAGATAGTGAAATCTTTGTTTTCTGATAGCTCAATGTACTCAAACTTTGTTTAATACACAAAGTTATTAAAAATATTGTATTAAATTACCTTCAGGCTGTGTGTATAAGGTGTATATGAAACATAAATGAATTGTGTGAATGTACACACACTTTGTTTAATGCACAAAGTTATTAAAAATATTGTATTAAATTACCATCAGGCTGTGTGTATAAGGTGTATATGAAACATAAATGTATTCTGTGCTTAGACTTGGGTCCCATCACCATGATATCTCATTATGGTATGCAATTATTCCAAAATACGGAAAAATCCGATATCCAAAATACCTCTGGTCCCAAGCGTTTTGGATAAGGGATACTCAACCTGTATATATATATATATATATATATATATATATCATACATATAAGCAGTTTGTCCGGAACCGCCGGGTCCCTAGTGCCATTAATGTGTTCTGAATGTGTATGACCATGTACTGAATGCCCCAGTTGTGGATCTAACCAGGAAACCTTATGGTCGACATAATACATAGTATTCGTCGACAGCAGGGAGTAGTACCAGACAAAATAACATTCTTGCGACCCCGAGGGGTCCGAGGGAAGTATACGTATATAATTTTTAATATCACTCCCCCACAAATACTACCATGTCTGTGCTCGAGCTACAGGCCCATGGAACCGTACCATACATATACCTATAAATATATATATACAGGCATAAGTTAGTTACAGCATGTTACTTTACACCCAGTAATAACAGTTGGTGCCGACAGGGTCACCCACATAGTACTGTGTCTCCCATAACGTGTTTACTCTTTGAAAAAGCATACAACTACCGACCTGCTGACACTTCATCTACTGAATCAAGTACCACAGGAGTCGGCGATGCCGACAGAGAGATTCCCATAACTGTCTGCGACAGAGCACTCACACATGTCGACACATCTGTACTAAAAAGCTATAGTGGGTATCTGACAGGGAAAACACAGATACTTTTTAAGCACAACTCACTGACTACCCGGCCATTATCTAATATAGGGGGTAATTCCAAGTTGATCGCAGCAGGAAATTTTTTTGCAGTTGGGCAAAACCATGTGCACTGCAGGGGAGGCAGATATAACATGTGCAGAAAGAGTTAGATTTGGGTGGGTTATTTTGTTTCTGTGCAGGGTAAATACTGGCTGCTTTATTTTTACACTGCAAATTAGATTGCAGATTGAACACACCACACCCAAAGCTAACTCTCTCTGCACATGTTATATCTGCCTCCCCTGCAGTGCACATGGTTTTGCCCAATTGCTAACAAAAATCCTGCTGCGATCAACTTGGAATTACCCCCATAGTGCTATATTTTATTCTATATTGCACTAATCACTGTGCCCCCCTTCGTTTACACTGCTAATGTACACAGTGCTTTTGGCGGGGACTGTGGAGAAAATGGCGCTGGATCATGTTGTGAGGGCTAAGCCACGCCCCCTCTCGGCGCGCTTTAGCCCAGCTGTTATTTTAGCGTTTCATGCTGGCGGGGGTCCGTATACAGTGTCCATGCACTGTATACATGTCATGCCAGGCTTCTTAGAAAGGTATATTGCTGCCCAGGGTGCCCCCCCCCCTGTGCCCTGCACCCTTGTAGTGCCGTTGGTGTGTGGGAGCAATGGTGCGCATTGCGACCGCTGCGCGGTACCTCCGGGACACTGAAGTCTTCTGCCGTCACTGAAGTCTTCTGTTTTTCTAATACTCACCCGGCTTCTTTCTTCTGGCTTCTGTGAGGGGGGCGACGGCGCGGCTCCGGGAACAAGCAGCTAGGCGCACCAAGTGATCGAACCCTCTGGAGCTAATGGTGTCCAGTAGCCTAAGAAGCAGAGCCTTTAACTCAGAAGAAGTAGGTCTGACTTCTCTCCCCTCAGTCCCTCGACGCAGAGAGCCTGTAGCCAGCAGGTCTTTCTGAAAATAAAAAACCTAACATAAAGTCTTTTCCAGAGAAACTCAGTAGAGCTCCCCTAGTGTGTGACCAGTCTCTCCTGGGCACAGAATCTAACTGGGGTCTGGGGGAGGGGTATAGAGGGAGGAGCCAGTTCACACCCATTCAAAGTCTTATAGTGTGCCCACGTCTCCTGCGGATCCCGTCTATACCCCATGGTCCTTACGGAGTTCCCAGCATCCTCTAGGACGTAGGAGAAATATATATATATATATATATATATATATAGAATTCCAAAAAAGACAGCGGCACTCGAGGGTTTGAAAAAGGAAAAATGTATTCAAAAGCGTTTACATGAAGCCGACGTTTCGGGGCTCACATGCCCCTTTGTCAAGGTGTGTAACAAATACGAAGTGTACAAACATACCTTATATCCCTAAGAAGCCCGCCAGTGCACGGTGCGCGGCCGGAGACGCGACGGACCCGCCGTACCTCCGGTCGCGACGTGATGACCTCACTACTGATGCGTCTGTTGCGATGGCAACCAAGACGCCGCTGCTCGATGCAGAAAACGGTGACGTGACGTGAACAGTGTCTGTGGAAGACGTGAATGTGAATGAGAGGAGAAACTGTAGCCACACCACCATGGAGACCCTCCACCAATAAAGGACGTGGTTCAACAGGACATGTCTAGGGTCATGGCAACACTTAAAGGGTATAGGAACCAGACATTAATGGATGCTGGTCACACTGCTGTCTATTGATTCCAGGGGTCGGTATGCGCAATACCTGGAGGCTGCTGCCATGTCGGTCTGACGAACCTCACCCGACGGTATCTATCCTATAATCCAGGCTTTCACATGCATCTGTAGTACCCACAGATGGATGGATACAAACAAGACCTTAGTGGCATATGCATGAGACCCCAAGCAAGCGAAAAAAACACAGCGCCAACATCCATTTTGTCCAGTAAAAGCCCAAAGTGTGCCCCCCCCCCCCTTTTTTTTTTTAAATAAATATGCATGCCACCCAGAGGTTGCTGTTACGTGGTGCAAGGGGAACTTGCAGCAGGCGGTTGCGGGGATAGTGAGGAGCAAGGGGAAAAGGGAGGGGGGGAATGGGTGGGGGGGGGGGGAAAGGGGGGGGGGGGGGAGGGGCACACTTTGGGCTTTTACTGGACAAAATGGATGTTGGCGCTGTGTTTTTTTCGCTTGCTTGGGGTCTCATGCATATGCCACTAAGGTCTTGTTTGTATCCATCCATCTGTGGGTACTACAGTTGCATGTGAAAGCCTGGATTATAGGATAGATACCGTCGGGTGAGGTTCGTCAGACCGACATGGCAGCAGCCTCCAGGTATTGCGCATACCGACCCCTGGAATCAATAGACAGCAGTGTGACCAGCATCCATTAATGTTTGGTTCCTATACCCTTTAAGTGTTGCCATGACCCTAGACATGTCCTGTTGAACCACGTCCTTTATTGGTGGAGGGTCTCCATGGTGGTGTGGCTACAGTTTCTCCTCTCATTCACATTCACGTCTTCCACAGACACTGTTCACGTCACGTCACCGTTTTCTGCATCGAGCAGCGGCGTCTTGGTTGCCATCGCAACAGACGCATCAGTAGTGAGGTCATCACGTCGCGACCGGAGGTACGGCGGGTCCGTCGCGTCTCCGGCCGCGCACCGTGCACTGGCGGGCTTCTTCGGGATATAAGGTATGTTTGTACACTTCGTATTTGTTACACACCTTGACAAAGGGGCATGTGAGCCCCGAAACGTCGGCTTCATGTAAACGCTTTTGAATACATTTTTCCTTTTTCAAACCCTCGAGTGCCGCTGTCTTTTTTGGAATTCTGCATCATCACTTCAGAAGGCACCGAGGTTAGAGATACAAGTCAGGAGAGTGCCAGTCCATTTGGGAATATATACATTTTGGCGTGAGCAGGTTGCACCTGCCTGTCAGCCGGGGTCGAGGCACCTCCCCCCCTGTGACTTTTCAACCATATATTATTCTACCGCACCCTTTGACCTGGTGGAGTTTTCCAGTCACACACACAGCACTGATTACATTCACCAGTTGCACCAGCACTGCTCATTGGGGAATCTACATCTACCACATATGGAAACTTCATCTACCTCAAGACATGATGATGATATACCTGGATGCAGAGGGATGCAATCGGTTCTGGGAGAATCGTTTAGCTTCACGGACGATGACGCGGAGCGTCTCCGTTTCAAGGAGAAACTAGGAGCATCGGAGTGTTCAGGGGGAATAGAGGATATTTATCATCAATTGCTGAAACTGAAACGTCGCGAATGCGACTATTTATTGCATGGAATCTCACTGTCGGAGTATCACCGTGAAAAACTGATACCCAGGGGGTTTAAAGTGAGGAATGTCCCCACCATTGGTCGGTTCAACCCAGAGTTCTGCAAAAAATGGGTTGGTATACTCAATAAATGCAGCCTCGACCTGATCCTGCTCGTGGTGGAGGAGGCGGGCCGAGAATTGAGGCACACCAGGGATAAAATCACTAAGATTGAGGCTGAACATAAGACCATCCTGCAGGCCGACTCTAATCACGATTGGCTCATGAAATTACAAAGACAGTGTGAGGAGTATAGAAAAGACCTTATTAAATTTAAGCGTAATAAACATCAGATAGTCAAGGAAGACTATGACCTTAATAAGGTATACAGATGGTTGATGGGAGGAGAAGGAGGTCAGAATACCACCTATAACCCTAAAGGTAGACAAAGCTGGCGAAGAAGACGGGAGCAGAAGTCATACACTGCCGGCACGTCCAACAGCGACAGTGAGAGTGCCTTCTTAGACTCAGAGGGGTCATCCAGGGTACAGCCAGTCCCTTTAGGGACACCTGTAGAAACCCCCGTAGTGAAAGGCAGAAGGGGACGCCCACCCGCCGGGGCAAGCAGTGCGCGCGGATCAAAAGGGCGCACGGCCAACAAGAATCCCTAATCTTCAATTTGTCCGACAGATCCTTCTCGGATATAGAACTGAGAGTTCTGGAGAAGGGTCTTTCCTTCGTGCCAACAAACCCGTTTAACAGCTTTCAGTGGCAAGTCGAACTGCATCGCTTCTCGCGGAAGCTGAGACTGCAGGAACATTTCCAAAACTCTAATGAACAAGATAAAACAAGCGAGTCAGCACTTGACAGATTCTATCACACTCGACACAAATCCACATTTGACCCCCCATCAACCAATCCCTCCATTCAATCATTCACAAGACTTC
This sequence comes from Pseudophryne corroboree, assembly GCF_028390025.1. Classification (NCBI taxonomy): domain Eukaryota; kingdom Metazoa; phylum Chordata; class Amphibia; order Anura; family Myobatrachidae; genus Pseudophryne; species Pseudophryne corroboree. The sequence goes on along the minus strand of NC_086445.1, from coordinate 639,389,369 downwards.
TGGATGACTCGGTCATCAAATACACAGCAGCCTCACCAACGGTACACCGGAACCTCACCAGGGCCGAACAGGCGGCGCTCAGACAACTGGGGGCATACCGTGGCGTGATCTTCCGTCCAGCGGATAAGGGGGGAGGACTGGTCATCCTCAACCTCTCTGATTACATCAAAGAAATAGAGGGACAACTGGCGGAGCCCGAGACATATGAGGAACTGATGCATGACCCGACTCTCGAATATCAACATGAACTGGCGTTTCTTCTGGATCAGGCCAAAGCCAATGGGCTATTATCCAGCAAAATGTGTGAAGCTCTCAAGCAGGACCATCCACTTGTGCCCATCTTTTTTGTGGTACCCAAGATCCACAAGAGTGCCACATCACCGCCGGGTAGACCGATAATTGCTGCAAGGGACTCCATCTTTCAACCCATCTCGATATTTCTTGATGGGATCCTGCAACCGTTGATTGTTAAACACCATAACTACATTAAAGATACCACCAGCTTCTTAGAGCGGATCAACAGTATTGGGCAGGTTCCCCCAGGGACACTAATGTGTGTGATCGACGTTAAGAGCCTATACACCAGTATCCCGCACGAAGAAGGTCTACACGTGATGAGAGAGTTCCTTGTTAAAGAGAAGATGGAAGCCCTTGATATAGGTCTCTTCATGCAACTCCTCACGCTGACATTGGAGAGGAATTTTTTCATGTTCAACGGCAGATTTTTCCGCCAGAGGACTGGGTGTGCGATGGGGAGCAATGTCTCCCCATCGTTCGCCAACGTCTTCATGTTTCAAGAGGAGCAGGCGGTGTTTTTTGACGACAGGGCTATAGCCCAGCATATCTTGATGTTCGTCAGATACATAGACGATTTGTTCTTGCTGTGGACTGGAGAAACCAAAACGTTTGAACAACTCATGGAGGATGCTAATAATAGACCCTCTACCATCAAATACACCTATACAACCAGTAGGGAGTCCCTCAACTACTTGGATGTAAGGATAACCGTCAAGGATGGCATTTTGAGCACTAGTCTGTACTCCAAACCTACGGACAAGAATGTCCTACTGAGGGCCAACAGCCATCATCCGAGACCCCTCAAGGATGGACTCCCTAGATCACAAATGATAAGGGCCTCCAGGATCATCAGCGACCGATCTAGTTTGGACCAAGAACTAGAGAACATGGTTAGCAAGTTTACCCAAAGGGGATATGACCACCGTAAACTGCAATTGCAGAAAAAAGAAGTTATGGACATACCCAGGGAAACCTTACTGAAACCGGTAACGCGAAAAGCTAAAGCTGTGATTCCATTCGTTAACACCTTCAGCACTGCCAGCCCGGTGATCCAGAGAGCAGCAAGGGCCTTATGGCCTATAGTGGCCTCAGACAGGAAACTTCCAGTGTTCAAAGAGAAACGCCCCATGCTATGCTTCTCTAGAGGTAAGAGCATAAGGGACATTATCGTGCACTCGGATATCACGGGATTCCAGAATGAGGTACAAAGGCCCTCCACTTTTCTCACTAAAGCACCGGGTTGCTACAGGTGCCTCAAATGCACCACATGCAATAGTATGATAGTAGGGTCAACCTTCAAACATCCCCATAAGGAGAGGACCTTTCAGATCAGGCATGTTGTGACATGTACGACCACGCATATCGTGTACATACTTACCTGCCCATGCCACTTAGTGTACGTGGGCAAATCCATCAGAACTTTCAGAGAAAGGATGGCCCTCCACAGGTCCGCGATCAAGCAAGCACTGACGGGCAAGCCTTCCGAACAACCCGTGGCAAGACATTTTGCACTGATGGGCCATTCATTGAATGACATCAAGCACAAGATTATAGACCATGTGCCGCGAAGCATCCGAGGAGGAGACAGGGATCGCAAGTTGCTTCACATCGAGTCCAAATGGATCTATGAACTAGGAACTATCAGCCCAGGGGGACTGAACGAGAAGTTCTCCTGGAACATCTTTCTATGAGTCTGTGATAGACTGCACGCATGTCCTGTTCCCCTGCATCCCTGTTCCCTTTTTTCCCCTTCCCCCCCCTCCCCCCCCCCCCTTTTCCCCTTCCCCTCATCCCCTCCCCCACCCCCTTTCCCCCCCCCCCATCTCCCTTTTCCCCTTGCTCCTCACTATCCCCGCAACCGCCTGCTGCAAGTTCCCCTTGCACCACGTAATAGCAACCTCTGGGTGGCATGCATATTTATAAAAAAAAAAAAAAGGGGGGGGCACACTTTGGGCTTTTACTGGACAAAATGGATGTTGGCGCTGTGTTTTTTTCGCTTGCTTGGGGTCTCATGCATATGCCACTAAGGTCTTGTTTGTATCCATCCATCTGTGGGTACTACAGGTGCATGTGAAAGCCTGGATTATAGGATAGATACCGTCGGGTGAGGTTCGTCAGACCGACATGGCAGCAGCCTCCAGGTATTGCGCATACCGACCCCTGGAATCAATAGACAGCAGTGTGACCAGCATCCATTAATGTCTGGTTCCTATACCCTTTAAGTGTTGCCATGACCCTAGACATGTCCTGTTGAACCACGTCCTTTATTGGTGGAGGGTCTCCATGGTGGTGTGGCTACAGTTTCTCCTCTCATTCACATTCACGTCTTCCACAGACACTGTTCACGTCACGTCACCGTTTTCTGCATCGAGCAGCGGCGTCTTGGTTGCCATCGCAACAGACGCATCAGTAGTGAGGTCATCACGTCGCGACCGGAGGTACGGCGGGTCCGTCGCGTCTTCGGCCGCGCACTGGCGGGCTTCTTCGGGATATAAGGTATGTTTGTACACTTCGTATTTGTTACACACCTTGACAAAGGGGCATGTGAGCCCCGAAACGTCGGCTTCATGTAAACGCTTTTGAATAAATTTTTCCTTTTTCAAACCCTCGAGTGCCGCTGTCTTTTTTGGAATTCTGCATCATCACTTCAGAAGGCACCGAGGTTAGAGATACAAGTCAGGAGAGTGCCAGTCCATTTGGGAATATATATATATATATATATATATACACACATACACAAACATATATATATATATATATATATATATATATATCAGTCACTACACCAGTGGCGATTAAAATCTAATATTTCCTATCACTTGGACACACAGAATATACACACTAGGGGTATTTAGAATCAGGACACAATACCTCTAGGTATGTTTTAGAATTGTGATTGCAAATATGAGCATCTGGAGTTGGTTGTGTGCTGGTAATATAACCTTAGACCCTAGTGGTGACAGCAATGCTAACCATTACACCAACCATGCTGCTTTACACCATCTGTGCAGTTAAATCAGATAACTATTTGTAATAATAATAATTTCTATAAAAACCCATGACAGGCTCTTAACACACATTGCATCCATCTTGCTTCTCCTCTGTTTAATAGCAAGGGTAAGTAGATGGAAGCAGGGCCGGACTGGCCCACAGGGGAACAGAGGAAACCACCGGTGGGCCCTACTGCCTGTAGGCCCTCCTCCTCTTCTAGGGATCAGGTTCCAGACTCTATCCTGGTGCACTTCAATTATGCATTATACATGTGTTGAATTCATACTTACCGACAATCTGGCTGCCCCCTCCGGGAGGAGGCAGCCAGGTCGGAGCAGCGGGGGTGCGGAGATGCGTCTTGATGACGCTTAGGGGTGGGGTTGGGGGCGTGGCTGCATGATCACGTCATCGTGGCACCGCCCCCTGTCTAGCAATGCCGTTAATATTGACATTGCAAGGCAGGGGGCGGGGCCAGGATGACGCGAATCGCGTCATCTGACTCCCGGACCGCGCACTTTGAACTGCGCCGCCGGGGGTTATGTAGGTGATGCGGGTGGGTTGCGGGTGGTGGGCACTCGTCCGGGAGACTTGCCTTTTTTTCCGGGGGGCCGGGAGCGCCACCCGATTTTCGGGAGCTTCCCGGCCATTCCGGGAGAGTAGGCAAGTATGGTTAAATTATACTTGAAAAGAATATGTTTTATTATATATTTACCAAGGGGCACAGAACATGTACTCTGTAATGGTTAGACAAACCTCAGTGGTGGCTGTCCATGCCCCAGTGGAGTCTGGCCACACCCTTAAGCATGGGCCCCTACAACAGCATCCCCCCCGGGTGGGCCCTTCATGCCCCTGTCCAACACTGGATGGAAGTGAAAGTGCAGATGTCGGTGGTTGTACCTGTTTTCTTCGGCAACATTGATGTTGGCTTCTTCCGGATCTCACCTACAGGCTTCAGGCAGAAGGATCAAGACCCCCCCATATACAACCCCAAAAAGGTCACTACACGTTAGTCACCATCCTAAGTATTTATTTAGCGGGAAAACAGCTGGTAACTGTAATGACTGTAAAGCGAATAATGTTTGTGAAGGTAAACAAAAAAATAGTTTTCAATGAAAATTAGTAAAGGGTTACAATAATCTCATGCAATTCAATGAACTAAGTAATTAGCATACATGCATTACCTGGAAAGAGATGTATACACATTTAAATGCACAATAAACATGACATACAATTTGTGTTAGAGTTGTAAAATACCAGTGCGACATGCATTACATCAAGCATAGGCCTTAAAGATATGCAGGATATCCTACCAATATTAATTCCTGAATTAATATCTAATATAGGATACAATATCTATAATGTCCATGGGTGGCCAACCCAAGCTATAGTATTGTCCTGTAATATAAACTCCTCTTTGTCCACTATGTGGCAGTACCATTACACAATAAATGTACTGCAGTAGTTCCAACGTCCAATATAGGGCAACAGAGAGAAAGCTGAACACTAATGTTTTAGCATCCAATAGAGAGCAAGCTGATCACCTTGTTTTAACATTCAATAGAGGGCGATAGAGAGCAAGCTGAATGTTTAAGCAGACAAAGCAATTTTCTTAACGTGTTCCTAAATGGCCTTAATACAGTCCTCCCTGTTGTAGGTGATGTCCTGATTAGTTAAACTAGGGTAGCTGGTAGTGATTTGCAAATATTAACTGAGTATGCCAAGATTACACTGTCTATTAATGCAGCTGCTGTGGTTAAATAATGTAGCTTGCTCTATTCACTGTCAGTAAACCCACCTCACTGTCTGCCTGCAGAGTGGTGGAACTGATGAGAGGGGAGGCGATCACGATGTCGCCTGTCGGGATCCGGCAGTCACAATGCCGACGCCAGAATCCCGACAGGCAGTGAAATGCCACTGCCAGAACAGGCAAGTCTTCCGATTTTAGATGTTCCCCCCGCCCGGCCGCTCCCTTAGTGAGTAAAGTGGGTGGTCCAGCCAGTTGATGACGTTCTCGCTGAAACGCGTCATCATAGCCACGCCCCCCGCACAGTATAATGCCGGTAATCTCGGCATTATGGGGGGGGGGGGGTGTAAGGCTACAATGACGCAATCACAGAAACCACTCATTCTGCCTCCAACCTGCCCCCTCGACACAACATAACTCTGCCCCCACCCCCCTGCTGAGAAGACCGGGAAATTGCCAGGTTGAAAGACCCAACTATTTCCTGTGTTGCAGTGGAAAAGGAGTATAATATGTGCATTGAGTCCTCCAGGAGAAAGTGCTCCTAATTTAAAGGTCCACATGCTCTCTTTTTTAAAGAGCTCTTTGGTGATATCTCCTCTTCTTGTACCCAGGTGGACTCTTTGTAGGTCAAATATGCATAGATTCTTATGTGCATAATGGAAGTGTTTAGCAACTGTTGTTATCACAAGCTCTAAGAAATTACTAGGGTAAAGTGTATTTAACTATACCTACTACTCACTTCTGTTATTGTTACTAAAAGGAGTGTTATGGTAGGCTTACCATGGTTAAAGGAAGCATCCTGAGAAATGTGTTCACTGAGAACCACGTAGCCACCTTGCACAACTGTTCTGCAGACGCGCCATGGCGGGCCGCCCAATAAGGTCCAACAGACAGAGTAGAATGGGCATTAATAGCAGCAGGAGCTGGGAGACCAGCCTGCGCATAAGCTTGTGCAATCACCATTCTAATCCATCGGGCCAAGGTTTGCTTATTCGCAAGTCAGCCACGTTTGTGAAAACCAAACAGGACAAAAAGTGTATCTGACCTCCTGATAAGAGGCAGTCCTCTCCACATAGATACAGAGAGCACTAACCACATCCAAAGAACGTTCTTTGGGAGACAAATCCAAAGAGATAAAAGCCGGAACCAAAATCTCTTGATTAAGGTGGGAAGATGACAACACCTTAGGTAAATAACCCGGTCGAGTTTGGTCACGGTGAAATATCAGAAAGGGTGGACGACAAGACAAAGCGCCTAAGTCTGACACCCGTCTTGCAGAGGCAATAGCCGGCAAGAACAGGACCTTGACCGTGAGCCATTTAAGGTCAACCGATTTAAGAGGTTCAAATGGAGACTCATGCAGGGAATTTAGTACAACAGACAGATTGAGCCACAGGAGGGACATAGGGAGGCTGAATTCGCAGTACACCCACAGTGAATGTATGAACGTCAGTTATAGACGCAATTTTCCTCTGAAACCACACCGACAAGGCAGATATGTGAACCTTGAGGGAGGCCAGACGTAGTCCTAAGTATAGGCCTCGTTGCAAAAAAGCCAGAATTCTGGAAGTTCTGCATCTATAAGCATCATAATTCTTATCAGAACACCAGGTGAAGTAAGAATTCCAGACCCTGTAATGAATCCTGGCAGGGCCTTCAGCATAGTCTGGATAACCGACTCTGAGAATCCTTTGGCCCTCAGGAGTGAAGCTTCAAGAGCCATGCCATCAAAGCCAGTCTAACCAGGGCCCTGTACGAGGAGGTCTGGGCACTGAGGAAGTAGAAGGGGATGCTCTGTCGACAGACCCTGCAGGTCTGAGAACCAATGCCATATGGGCCATGCAGGAGCGACAAGAAGTAGTATTCCTCCTTCTTGTTTGAAGTTCCGTAGTACCCTGGGCAGGAGTGACACTGGAGGGAACACGTAGGGCAGCCGAAAGTTCCATGGAACCGCCACTGCGTCCACGAACGCTGCCTGAGGATCCCTGGTTCTTGTGATTGTGTTGAGTCGCCATGAGGTCTATGTACGGTAGGCCCCACCGGTCCACTAGGATTTGAAAGACTTCTGGATGAAGACTTCACTTTCCGGCATGCACGTCCTGGCGACTGAGGAAGTCCGCTTCCCAGTACAGGATACCAGTAATGAACACTGCCGATATGGATCGCAGGTGGCGTTCCGCCCAACAAAGGATCTTTGACACTTCCATCATTGCCATGCGGCTTCGAGTGCCACCTTGATGGTCTATGTATGCCACCGTGGTGGCATTGTCTGACCATACTTGAACAGGCCTGTTCTGTACTAGAAGCAGGGTGAGAGTTAGTGCATTGAACACTGCCCTCAGCTCCAGAATATTTATTGGAAGGAGTGATTCCTCCTTGGTCCAACGACCTTGGAAAAAGAGTGTTGCTCCAACAACGCTCCCCAACCCCTCAGACTGGCATCCGTTGTCAGCAGGACCCAGTTGGACCCAGAAGTGTCGGCCCCTGCTTAATTGCTGGTCCTGGAGCCACCAGGTCAGCGACAGACAAACCTCCGGAGTCAAAGAGATCATGTAAGATCTGATCCGGCAGGCCATCCCACTTGGAGAGGATTATCCTCTGTAGTGGGCGGGAATGAAATTGAGCGTACTCTACCATGTCAAAAGCCGACACCAACAGACCAAGTACTTGCATCGCTGAGTGTATCGACACTCTTGAGCGACAAAGGAAGCATCTTATCCTGCCCTGAATCTTCAGGACTTTTTCTGGAGACAAAAAACAGTCTCTGACTATGTGTGTCCAGGAGTGCCCCCAGGTGCACCATGCTCTGAGCTAGGACCAGCGAGGATAAGCCACTCGTGGGCTTGCAGGAAGGTTACCATCAGTTGTAGATGACTGAGGAGGACTTCATGGGAATTTGCCAGAATCAGTAGGTCATCTAGGTACGGCAGGATTCTGACTCCCTGGCGACGGAGTTGAGCTGTCATCACACCCATGACCTTGGTGAATATCCGAGGAGCCGTAACCAGTCCAAATGGCAGAGCCTGGAATTGGTAATGGAGGTTGCCAATAGCAAACTGCAGAAACTGCTGATGTGACATGGCAATAGGTATATGCAGGTATGCATCCTGTATTTCCAGGGATACCATATATTCTCCGGGTTCCATAGCCAGTACAATTGATCACAGTGTTTCCATACAAGCCTGGACACTCTCACAAACTTGTTCAGAGATTTGAGGTTGAGTATAGGCCGGAGCGACCCATTTCGGGACTAGAAACAGGGTTGATTAATAACCTTTGCCCCGCTGGGACTAAGGGACCGGCACAACCACTCCTGTACGCAGGAGAGAACTGACAACCGTTTGTAATGCTTGAGCCTTTAACAGGTCCGAGGGAAGGACCATGATGCAAAACTGGCGAGGGGGACGTCTCTTGAAGGAAATAGCATACCCGTGAGAGACAACTTCCAGCACCCATGCATCTGAAGTGGTCTTTAACCAGACTTGGGCGATCTGTAGAAGTCGGCCCCCAGGGGGAGGCCCGCCTCATTATGCAGCAGGCTTGTCTTGTTTAGAAGGAGGCTGATGGGCCTCCCAGGATTGTTTTGCCTTGGGCTTGGTGCTTTTGGGAGCACGAGATTGTCTCGGGTATGCCTGACCTTTTGCTTTCCCTTGAGGCCGAAAGGTGGTACCTTTTGCCTTCTGTGCAGAAGGATTAGTATTTGGGAGAAAAGCAGTCTTAGCAGCTGCTAATTCAGACACAATTTTATTCAAGTCTTCCCCAAACAAAATGTCCCCAATGAAGGGGAGTACCTCCAAGGTCTTTTTGGAGTCTAGGTCCACCTTCCATGACTTCAACCACAGAATACGGCGAGCCAGGACAAACGTAGTCAACACTTTGGCTGCCAACACACCTGCCTCAGAGGAAGCCTCCAGAATGTAATAGGCTGCGGTGGTAATGTAAGACAGGTATTGTCTGGCACTGTCAGAAATATCATCGGGCAGCTCTTCCTCTAATGCAGCGGTGGCCAACCAGTGGCTCTTGAGCCGCATGAGGCTCTTTCTTTCTTTAAATGTGGCTCCCAACACTCTAAATCATGTGACCACAACAGATACAGAAACTGCTACACTCCAGCCAGACATGCAGCAGCACTACAGGGACTGGAAATTGAAGGAGCCAGATACTAGAGGCGAGACACCCACTGGCAAACAGAGAACGCATTAGGGGTTGCAGCAATAGCACAACTTGGTGGTGGAACTTTAGTGACACATGAGGGTGGGCTAGAGTGACACAAGGCGGAGCTGGCTGGAGTGACACAGAAGGGTCCTGGCAGGCGTGACACATGGAGGAGGTGACTGGAGTGATGAAGGAGAGTGCTGGAAGTAGTGACACATGGGAAAGCTGGCTGGAGTGACATAGGAGGGTGGTAGCAGGAGTGACACATGGGAGAGCTGGCTGGAGTGACATGGGGGGTGCTGGCAGGAGTGACATAGGAGGGTGCTAGCAGGAGTGTCACATGGGGAGCTGGCTGGAATGACATAGGAGGGTGCTAGCAGGAGTGTCACATGGGGAGCTGTCTGGAGTGACACATGGGGGAACTTAAGTTTATTATGTGAATCTGGCTTTTTCAATTATTTTATGTGAAAGTGGCTTTTTCAATGGATCTGACTTTAAATGTTTTTATTTTATGTCGTTCTGTTTTTTTCAATGTATTTTATACCAGGGGTGTGGTCTAGCAGGCACAAGGCCACATTCCATTTTTGCATGCGCGCCTTCGGCTCGATGTCGGCTCTTTGACGTACCTAACAAGGTTTTTTGGCTCTTTGTCACTGACTGGTTGGCCGCCCCTGCTCTAATGCCTGAACCCAGGCTTCAATACCTTTTGCAGCCCAAGAGGCAGCAATAGTGGGCTTATGCACAGCTCCTGTAAGGGAGTAAATTGATTTCAGGCATCCCTCCACACGCTTATCTGTCGGTTCCTTCAGTGAAGTGACAGTGGTGACAGGCAGAGTGGACGACACCACTAGGCGGGTGACGTGAGGATCCACCGGCGGTGATTTTTCCCACTTGTTGCATAACTCTGCAGGGAGAGGATAGCAACCGAAGGCCCGTTTAGACAGAGGGAATTTCTTCCCTGGAGTAGACCAGGGTTCCCGTCTGATATGCACTAAATGGTCAGAGTGGGGTAACAGGATGCTGGGGACTCCGTAAGGACCATGGGGAACAGACGGGCTCCGCAGGAGACATGGGCACTAAAAAGAACTTTAGATATGGGTGTGCACTGGCTCCTCCCTCTATGCCCCTCCTCCAGACCTCAGTTAAAGAAACTGTGCCCAGAGGAGACGGACAGTACGAGGAAAGGATTTTTGTTAATCCAAGGGCAATATTCATACCAGCCCACACCATCCACACCGTATAACATGGAATATACGAACCAGTTAACAGTATGAAACAAAACAGCATCAGCCCAAGACTGATCAAAACTGTAACATAACCCTTATGTAAGCCAAAACTATATACAAGTCTTGCAGAATTTAGTCCGCACTGGGACGGGCGCCCATCATCCTCTACGGACTACGAGAAAATAAGATTTTACTCACCGGTAAATCTATTTCTCGTAGTCCGTAGTGGATGCTGGGACTCCGTAAGGACCATGGGGAATAGCGGCTCCGCAGGAGACTGGGCACAACTAAAGAAAGCTTTAGGACTACCTGGTGTGCACTGGCTCCTCCCACTATGACCCTCCTCCAGACCTCAGTTAGGATACTGTGCCCGGAAGAGCTGACACAATAGGAAAAGGATTTTGAATCCCGGGTAAGACTCATACCAGCCACACCAATCACACCGTATAACTCGTGATATTATACCCAGTTAACAGTATGAAATATAACTGAGCCTCACTACAGATGACTCATAACAATAACCCTTTAGTTAGGCAATAACTATATACAAGTATTGCAGACAATCCGCACTTGGGATGGGCGCCCAGCATCCACTACGGACTACGAGAAATAGATTTACCGGTGAGTAAAATCTTATTTTCTCTGACGTCCTAAGTGGATGCTGGGACTCCGTAAGGACCATGGGGATTATACCAAAGCTCCCAAACGGGCGGGAGAGTGCAGCACCGAATGGGCAAACTCTAGGTCCTCCTCAGCCAGGGTGTCAAACTTGTAGAATTTAGCAAATGTGTTTGACCCCGACCAAGTAGCTGCTCGGCAAAGTTGTAAAGCCGAGACCCCTCGGGCAGCCGCCCAAGAAGAGCCCACCTTCCTCGTGGAATGGGCTTTCACTGATTTAGGATGCGGCAGTCCAGCCGCAGAATGTGCAAGCTGAATCGTACTACAGATCCAGCGAGCAATAGTCTGCTTTGAAGCAGGAGCACCCAGCTTGTTGGGTGCATACAGGATAAATAGCGAGTCAGTTTTCCTGACTCCAGCCGTCCTGGAAACATATATTTTCAGGGCCCTGACTACGTCCAGTAACTTGGAGTCCTCCAAGTCCCACGTAGCCGCAGGCACCACAATAGGTTGGTTCACATGAAAAGCTGATACCACCTTAGGAAGGAATTGGGAACGAGTCCTCAATTCCGCCCTATCCATATGAAAATCAGATAAGGGCTTTTGCATGACAAAGCCGCCAAATCTGATACACGCCTGGCCGAAGCCAAGGCCAACAGCATGACCACTTTCCACGTGAGGTATTTTAGCTCTACGGATTTAAGTGGCTCAACCCAATGCGACTTCAGGAAATCCAACACCACGTTGAGATCCCACGGTGCCACTAGAGGCACAAACGGGGGCTGAATATGCAGCACTCCCTTAACAAACGTCTGAACTTCAGACAGTGAAGCCAGTTCTTTTTGGAAGAAAATGTACAGAGCCGAAATCTGGACCTTAATGGAACCCAATTTTAGGCCCGTAGTCACTCCTGACTGTAGGAAGTGCAGAAATCGACCCAGTTGAAATTCCTCCGTTGGGGCCTTCCTGGCCTCACAATAAGCAACCTATTTTTGCCAAATTCTGTGATAATATTTTGCGATCACCTTTCCTAGCCTTAATCAGCGTAGGAATGACTTCCTCCGGAATGCCTTTTTCCTTTAGGATCCGGTGTTCAACCGCCATGCCGTCAAACACAGCCGTGGTAAGCCTTGGAACAGGCAGGGCCCCTGCTGCAGAAGGTCCTGTCTGAGCGGCAGAGGCCATGGGTCCTCTGAGATCATTTCTTGGAGTTCAGGGTACCAAGCTCTTCTTGGCCAATCCGGAACCACGAGTATAGTTCTTACTCCTCTCCTTCGTAGTATTCTCAGTACCTTGGGTATGAGAGGCAAAGTAAGGAACACATACACCGACTGGTACACCCACGGTGTTACCAGAGCGTCCACAGCTATCGCCTGAGGGTCCCTTGACCTGGCGCAATATCTTTTTAGCTTTTTGTTGAGGCGGGACGCCGTCATGTCCACCTGTGGCCTTTCCCAATGGTGTACAATCATTTTGAAGACTTCTGGATGAAGTCCCCACTCTCCCGGGTGGAGGTCGTGCCTGCTGAGAAAGTCTGCTTCCCAGTTGTCCTCTCCGGGAATGAACACTGCTGACAGTGCTAACACATGATTTTCCGCCCATCGGAAAATCCTTGTGGCTTCTGCCATCACCATCCTGCTTCTTGTGCCGCCCTGCTGGTTTACATGGGCGACCGCCGTGATGATGTCTGACTGGATCAGCACCGGCTGGTGTTGAAGCAGGGGTCTTGAATGGCCCTTAGTCCCAGAATATCTATGTGTAGGGAAGTCTCCTGACTTGACCACAGTCCCTGGACGTTACTTCCCTGTGTGACTGCCCCCCAGCCTCGAAGGCTGGCATCCGTGGTCACCAGGACCCAGTCCTGTATGCCGAATCTGCGGCCCTCTAGAAGATGAGCACTCTGCAGCCACCACAACAGCGACACCCTGGCCCTTGGAGACAGGGTTATCAGCCGATGCATCTGAAGATGCGACCCGGACCACTTGTCCAACAGATCCCACTGGAAGATCCTTGCATGGAACCTGCCGAATGGAATTTCTTCATAAGAAGCTACCATCTTTCCCAGGACTCGCGTGCATTGATGCACCGACACCTGTATTTGTATTAGGAGGTCTCTGACTAGAGATGACAACTCCTTGGCCTTCTCCTCCAGGAGAAACCCTTTTCCCTGTTCTGTGTCCAGAACCATACCCAGGAACAGTAGACGCGTCGTAGGAACCAGCTGCGACTTTGGACTATTCAGAATCCAGCCGTGCTGTTGTAGCACTTCCCGAGATAGTGCTACTCCGACGAACAACTGCTCCCTGGACCTCGCCTTTATAAGGAGATCGTCCAAGTACGGGATAATTATAACTCCCTTTTTTCGAAGGAGTATCATCATTTCGGCCATTACCTTGGTAAATACCCTCGGTGCCGGGGACAGACCAACGGCAACGTCTGGAATTGGTAATGACAGTCCTGTACCACAATTTTGAGGTACTCCTGGTGAGGAGGGTAAATGGGGACATGCAGGTAAGCATCCTTGATGTCCAGTGATACCATGTAATCCCCTTCGTCCAGGCTTGCAATAACCGCCCTGAGCGATTCCATTTTGAACTTGAACCTTCGTATATAAGTGTTCAAGGATTTCAATTTTAGAATGGGTCTCACCGAACCGTCTGGTTTCGGTACCACAAACATTGTGGAATAGTAACCCCGGCCTTGTTGAAGGAGGGGTACCTTGATTATCACCTGCTGGAAGTACAGCTTGTGAATTGCCGCCAGTACTACCTCTCCTCGAGGGCAGCAGGCAAGGCTGATTTGAGGTAACGGCGAGGGGGAGTCGCCTCGAACTCCAGCTTGTATCCCTGTGATACTACTTGCAGAACCCAGGGATCCACCTGTGAGTGAGCCCACTGGTCGCTGAAGTTCCCGAGACGCGCCCCCCACCGCACCTGGCTCCACCTGTGTAGCCCCAGCGTCATGCGGTGGACTCAGAGGAAGCGGGGGAAGATTTTTGATCCTGGGAACTGGCTGTCTGGTGCAGCTTTTTCCCTCTTTCCTTGTCTCTGTGCAGAAAGGAAGCGCCTTTGACCTGCTTGCTTTTCTGAAGCCGAAAGGACTGTACCTTATAATACAGTGCTTTCTTAGGCTTTGAGGAAACTTGAGGTAATTTTTTTTTCTTTTTTTTTTCTCCCCAGCAGTTACGAGGTCCCAGAGACCATCCCCAAACAATTCCTCACCCTTATAAGGCAGAATCTTCATGTGCCTTCTAAAGTCAGCATCGCCTGTCCACTGCCGGGTCCCTAATACCCTCCTGGCAGAATGGACATTGCATTAATTCTGGATGCCAGCCGGCAAATATCCCTCTGTGCATCCCTCATATATAAGACGATATATATAAGACGAAGTCTTTAATATGCTCTATGGTTAGCAAATAGTATCCCTGTCCTGACAGGGTAATAGACCACGCTGCAGCAGCACTAGTCATGCTGAGGCAATTGCAGGTCTCAGTATAGTACCTGAGTGTGTATATACGAACTTCAGGATAGCCTCCTGCTTTTTATCAGCAGGCTCCTTCAAAGTGGCCATATTCTTAGACGGCAGTGCCACCTTTTTTGACAAACGTGTAAGCGCCTTATCCACCCTAGGGGATATCTCCCAACGTGACCTATCCTCTGGCGGGAAAGGGTACGCCATCAGTAACTTTTTAGAAATTACCAGTTTCTTATCGGGGGAACCCACGCTTCTTCACACACTTCATTCACTCATCTGATGGGGGAACAAAACACTGTCTGCTTTTTCTCCCCAAACATAAAACCCCTTTTTTGTGGTACCTGGGTTAATGTCAGAAATGTGTAACACATTTTTCATTGCCGAGATCATGCAACGGATGTTCCTAGTGGATTGTGTATATGTCTCAACCTCGTCGACACTGGAGTCATACTCCGTATCGACATCTGTGTCTGCCATCTGAGGTAGCGGGCGTATTTGAGCCCCTGATAGCCTTTGAGACGCCTGGGCAGGCGAGGGCTGAGAAGCCGGCTGTCCTACAGCTGTTACGTCATCCAGCCTTTTATGTAAGGAGTTGACACTGTCGGTTAATACCTTCCACCTATCCATCCACTCTGGTGTCGGCCCCCCAGGGGGCGACATCACATTTATCGGCATCTGCTCCGCCTTCACATAACCTTCCTCCTCAAACATGTCGACACAGCCGTACCGACACACCGCACACACACAGGGAATGCTCTGACTGAGGACAGGACCCCACAAAGTCCTTTGGGGAGACAGAGAGAGAGTATGCCAGCACACACCAGAGCTATATATAATGCAGGGATTAACACTATAACTGAGTGATTTTTTCCCAATAGCTGCTTGTATACACAATATTGCGCCTAAATTTAGTGCCCCCCCTCTCTTTTTAACCCTTTGAGCTTGAAAACTACAGGGGAGAGCCTGGGGAGCTGTCTTCCAGCTGCACTGTGAAGAGAAAATGGCGCCAGTGTGCTGAGGGAGATAGCCCCGCCCCTTTTTCGGCGGACTTTTCTCCCGCTTTTTTTATGGATTCTGGCAGGGGTATTTATCACATATATAGCCTCTGGGACTATATATTGTGATTTTTTTTTTTTTGCCAGCCAAGGTATGAATATTGCTGCTCAGGGCGCCCCCCCCCCCCCCCCAGCGCCCTGCACCCATCAGTGACCGGAGTGTGAGGTGTGCATGAGGAGCAATGGCGCACAGCTGCAGTGCTGTGCGCTACCTTGTTGAAGCCCGAAGTCTTCTGCCGCCGATTTCCAGGACCATCTTCATGCTTCTGGCTCTGTAAGGGGGACGGCGGCGCGGCTCCGGGACCGAACGATCGAGGTTGGGTCCTGTGTTCGATCCCTCTGGAGCTAATGGTGTCCAGTAGCCTAAGAAGCCCAAACTATCTCCAGTCAGGTAGGTTCGTTTCTTCTCCCTTTAGTCCCTCGTAGCAGTGAGTCTGTTGCCAGCAGATCTCACTGAAAATAAAAAACCTAAAATATACTTTCTTTTCTAGGAGCTCAGGAGAGCCCCTAGTGTGCATCCAGCTCAGCCGGGCACAAGATTCTAACAGAGGTCTGGAGGAGGGTCATAGTGGGAGGAGCCAGTGCACACCAGGTAGTCCTAAAGCTTTCTTTACTTGTGCCCAGTCTCCTGCGGAGCCGCTATTCCCCATGGTCCTTACGGAGTCCCAGCATCCACTTAGGACGTCAGAGAAAAAGATTTACTGGTAGGTTTAAAATCTTATTTTCTCTTACGTCCTAGAGGATGCTGGGGACTCCGTAAGGACCATGGGGATTATACCAAAGCTTCAAAACGGGCGGGAGAGTGCGGATGACTCTGCAGCACCGACTGAGCAAACATGAGGTCCTCATCAGCCAGGGTATCAAACTTGTAGAACTTTGCAAAGGTGTTTGAACCAGACCAAGTCGCCGCTCGGCAAAGCTGTAATGCAGAGACACCTCGGCAGCCGCCCAAGAAGAGCCCACCTTCCTAGTGGAATGGGCCTTTACTGAATTTGGTAACGGCAATCCAGCCGTAGAATGAGCCTGCTGAATCGTGTTACAGATCCAGCGAGCAATAGTCTGCTTAGAAGCAGGAGCGCCGACCTTGTTGGCTGCATACAGGACAAACAGTGCCTCTGTTTTCCTAACCCGAGCCATTCTGGCTACATACATTTTCAATACCCTGACCACATTAAGGGACTCGGAATCCTCCAAGTCCCGCGTAGCCACAGGCACCACAATAGGTTGGTTCATATGAAAAGAGGAAACCACCTTAGGCAAAAATTGAGGACGAGTCCGCAACTCCGCTCTATCCACATGGAAAATCAGATAGGGGCTTCTATGAGATAAAGCCGCCAACTCAGACACTCGCCTTGCCGATGCCAAGGCCAACAACATGACCACTTTCTAAGTGAGATACTTTAATTCCACCATTTGAAGAGGCTCAAACCAGTGAGACTTAAGGAACCGCAACACCACGTTAAGGTCCCATGGTGCCACAGGAGGCACAAAAGGAGGCTGGATATGCAGCACTCCCTTCACAAAAGTCTGGACTTCTGGGAGAGAAGCCAATTCCTTCTGAAAGAAAATGGATAGGGCCATCATTTGAACCTTAATGGAGCCTAATTTTAGGCCCAAATTCACTCCAGTCTGTAGGAAGTGAAGGAAACGGCCCAGATGGAATTCTTCTGGAGGAGCATTCCTGAACTCACACCAAGACACATACTTCCTCCATATACGGTGATAATGTTTTGCTGTCACGTCCTTCCTAGCCTTTATCAGAGTAGGAATGACCTCATATGGAATGCCCTTTTCCGCTAGGATCCGGCGTTCAACCGCCATGCCGTCAAACGCAGCCGCGGTAAGTCTTGGAACAGGCAGGGCCCCTGTTGTAACAGGTCCTCTCTGAGAGGAAGAGGCCACGGATCTTCTGTGAGCATTTCCTGCAGATCCGGATACCAGGCCCTTCGAGGCCAATCTGGAACAATGAGAATTGTCTGTACTCCTCTTCGTCTTATGATTCTCAATATCTTGGAGATGAGAGGAAGAGGAGGGAACACATAGACCGACTGGAACACCCACGGTGTCACCAGGGCGTCCACTGCTACCGCCTGGGGGTCCCTTGACCTGGTGCAATACCTCGGAAGTTTCTTGTTGAGGCGTGACGCCATCATGTCTATTTGAGGCAGTCCCCACTGACTTGCAATCTCTGCAAAGACTCCCTGATGACGTCCCCACTCTCCTGGATGTAGATCGTGTCTGCTGAGGAAGTCCGCTTCCCAGTTGTCCACTCCCGGAATGAAGACTGCCGTCAGAGCGCTTACATGATTTTCCGCCCAGCGAAGAATCCTGACGGCTTCTGCCATTGCCACTCTGCTCCTTGTTCCGCCTTGACGGTTTACATGAGCCACTGCGGTGACGTTGTCTGACTGAATCAGAACCGGTAGGTCGCAAAGCAAATTCTCTGCTTGACGAAGGCCGTTGTATATGGCCCTTAATTCCAGTACGTTGATGTGTAGACAAGCCTCCTGGCTTGACCATAGACCTTGGAAGTTTCTTCCCTGTGTGACTGCTCCCCATCCTCGGAGGCTCGCGTCCGTGGTTACCAGAATCCAGTCCTGAATGCCGAACCTGCGACCCTCTAGAAGGTGAGCACTCTGCAGCCACCACAGGAGAGATACCCTGGCCCTGGGGGATAGGCTGATCATCTGATTAATCTGTAGATGCGACCCGGACCACTTGTCCAGAAGGTCCCACTGAAAAGTCCTTGCATGGAACCTGCCGAATGGAATGGCCTCGTAAGACGCCACCATCTTTCCCAGAACTCGAGTGCAGTGATGCACCGACACCCTTTTTGGCTTCAAGAGGTCCCTGACCAAGTTCAGGAGTTCTTGGGCCTTTTCCATCGGGAGAAAAACCCTTTTCTGGTCTGTATCCAGAATCATGCCTAAGAAAGGAAAACGGGTCGTTGGAACCAACTGTGACTTCGGGAGATTGAGAATCCAGCCGTGCTGCTGCAACACCCTCAGGGAGAGTGCCACGCTGTTCAGCAACTGCTCTCTTGATCTCGCTTTTATTAGGAGATAGTCCAAGTACGGGATAATTGTGACTCCCTGCTTGTTCAGGAGCACCATCATTTCCGCCATTATCTTGGTGAAAATCCTTGGGGCCGTGGAAAGCCCAAACGGCAACGTCTGAAATTGGTAATGACAATCCTGTACAGCAAACCTCAGGAACGCCTGATGAGGCGGATATATGGGGACATGAAGGTATGCATCCTTTATGTCTAGGGACACCATATAATCCCCCCCTTCCAGGCTGGTGATGACCGCTCTGAGTGATTCCATCTTGAACTTGAACCTTTTTAAGTATAGGTTTAAGGATTTTAAATTCAGAATGGGTCTGACCGAACCGTCCGGTTTCGGGACCACAAACAGGGTTGAGTAATACCCCATCCCCTGCTGAAGCAGGGGAACCTTGACCACCACTTGTTGAAGACACAATTTTTGAATTGCTGCTAAAACTACCTCCCTCTCTGGGGAAGAAGCCGGTAGGGCCGATTTGAAAAACCGGTGAGGAAGCACCTCTTCGAATTCCAGCTTGCAACCCTGGGAAACAATGTCTATTGCCCAGGGATCCACCTGTGATTGAACCCAGACGTGGCTGAAAAGTCGAAGACGTGCCCCCACTGGAGCGGACTCCCTCAGCGGAGCCCCAGCGTCATGCGGTGGATTTTGTAGAAGCCGGGGAGGACTTGTCGGGTCCATAGGGCTCGCCTAGCAGAAATCGCCATCGCGTTGGCTCTGGAACCGAGGAGGCCAACGTCTCTCTGAGCATCTCTCATATATAGGACAGCATCCTTAATTTGACCCAAGGTCAATAAAATGGTTTCCTTATCCAGCGTATCAATATCAGTAGATAAGGTATCTGTCCACGCTGCTATAGTGCTACAAACCCAAGCCGACGCTATCGCCGGTCTGAGTAATGTACCAGTATGTGTGTAAATAGACTTCAAGGTAGTGTCCTGTCTGCGATCAGCAGGATCCTTGAGGGCTGCGGTATCTTGAGACGGCAGCGCTACATTTTTGGATAAGCGTGTCAACACTTTGTCCACCCTTGGGGAGGATTCCCACCGTATCCTGTCCTTAGTCGGGAAAGGATACGCCATAAGAATCCTCTTGGGAATCTGCAGTTTCTTGTCTGGAGTTTCCCAAGCCCTTTCAAACAACTCATTTAGCTCATGAGAAGGGGGAAAAGTAACCTCGTGTCAGGTCGTGTCAGGTACCGAGGGGTCATCATATAATGAATACTTTTAGCCAATTTAGGCTGCAACTTCGCATCATCATAGTCGACACTGGAGTCAGAATCCGTGTCGG
Source organism: Pseudophryne corroboree (assembly GCF_028390025.1). Classification (NCBI taxonomy): domain Eukaryota; kingdom Metazoa; phylum Chordata; class Amphibia; order Anura; family Myobatrachidae; genus Pseudophryne; species Pseudophryne corroboree. Next base: position 639,369,454 of record NC_086445.1, on the reverse strand, counting down.
TATCAGTGTCAACTACTTGGGATAGTGGGCGCTTCTGAGACCCAGAAAGTCCCTGCGTCATAGTGAAAGGCAGGGCTTGACTCCCTGTACATTCCCTGGACTCCGCTTTGTCCAACCTCTTGTGTAATAAATTCACATTTGCATTTAAAACATTCCACATATCCAACCAATCAGGTGTTGGTGTTGCCGACGGAGACACCACACTCATTTGCTCCACCTCCTCCTTAGAAGAGCCCTCCGCTTCAGACCTGCTGACACACGCGTACCGACACCCCACACAGTCAGGGAAATCTCTAATCTGGAGACAGTTCCCCAACAAGGCCCTTTGGAGAGACAGAGAGAGAGAGAGTATGCCAGCACACACCCAGCGCCAATGACCCTGGAAAAATCCCAGATATATAGCGCTTTTCTTTATATAATAACTGCGCCAAATTATGTGCCCCCCCCCCTCCCCTTCTTTAAAACCCTCTGTCACCGTGTTCAGCAGGGGAGAGTCCGGGGAGCCAGCTTCCCAGCGGTGTGCTGTGGAGAAAATGGCGCTGGTTAGTGCTGAGGGATCAAGCTCCACCCCCTCAGCGGTGGGCTTCGGTCCCACTCGATTTCTTCAAAACTGGCGGGGGATTTAAATATACAGCCCGCAGAGCCTATATATCTATACTGGCCAGTCCTAGAGGTTTATTAGGGAGCAGGGCTCCCTGAAAATAAAAAACCTAACAAAATTCTTTCTTTCAGAGAAACTCAGGAGAGCTCTCTGTAATGCACCCAGTCTCCTCTGGGCACAGTATCAAACTGAGGTCTGGAGGAGGGGCATAGAGGGAGGAGCCAGTGCACACCCATATCTAAAGTTCTTTTTAGTGCCCATGTCTCCTGCGGAGCCCGTCTATTCCCCATGGTCCTTACGGAGTCCCCAGCATCCTCTAGGACGTAAGAGAAATGATCGTAGCTGTGCTAAATTTAGCACAGCTACGATCAACTTAGAATGACCCCCTCAGTGTCTGACAGGACCGTATGCTCCCCCTCCTTTTCAGATGAAACATCAGAGAGGTATGTGGATTGTGAAGAGGAAGCAGCCTGCTTAGATGACCCAGAGACACAGGAGTGACCTGGGGTGGATTTATGTCTAACCAATGACTGATTTAACTGCTGCAGCTGGTTAGATAAATTATCCGCCCAAGGCAAATTCACCATAGGGACAAATTATGGCTGTAGTGGCACAGGTAGTCCCATAGGGGGTGCTAGGTATTCTACCAGAGTACCCAATAGGGACATAAACGCCGCCCAGGGTGGGTCCTGAGTAGACACAGGAGCTGTGGACTGACTAGGAGGTGTATGACACATAGGGGGTAATTCCAAGTTTATCGCAGCAGGAAATTTTTTAGCAGTTGGGCAAAACCATGTGCATTGCAGGGGAGGCAGATATAACATGTGCAGAAAGAGTTAGATTTGGGTGGGTTATTTTATTTCTGTGCAGGGTAATACTGGCTGCTTTATTTTTACACTGCAAATTAGATTGCAGATTAAACACACCACACCCAAATCTAACTCTCTCTGCACATGTTATATCTGCCTCCCCTGCAGTGCACATGGTTTTGCCCAACTGCTAAAAAAATTCCTGCTGCGATCAACTTGGAATTACCCCCATAGTACACAGACCATCGTACAAAACTCCCCCCTCTGGTAAATCCTTGGAGCATGTTGCAGAAGCCTCCACAGATTTACTGCCCTTTCTGTTAGACATTATGATATAAATGCAACCACAGAGCGACTTAGGGGTTAATTCTGAGTTGATCGCAGCAGCAAGTTTGTTAGCAATTGGGCAAAATCATGTGCACTGCAGGGGGGGGGCAGATATAACATTTGCAGAGAGAGTTAGATTTGGGAGGGTTATTTTGTTTTTGTGTACGGTAAATACTGGCTGCTTTATTTTTACACTGCAATTTAGATTTCAGTTTGAATACACACCACCCAAATCTAACTCTCTCTGCACAGGTTATATCTGCCCCCCCTGCAGTGCACATGGTTTTGTTCAACTGCTAACAAATTTGCTGCTGCGATCAACTCAGAATTACCCCCACTATGCGGCACAGGAATGACTGATGGCTGATGGCCAAGACACTACCACTGGTCTGATGCAGAACAACACTGAATTAGGCCCTTAGTACGATGAAGCCAGATAAAGTACAATACCTGCGAATAAATCCGGTATTATGTGACTGAATACACAGTAGAATATGCGTATTAGATAAATATTGTGTCACACTATATTAGAGACCAAGACGCACCTTGTCCCTTAGGGTACAGAATATAGGGGGTAATTCCAAGTTGATCGCAGCAGGAATTTTGTAGCAGTTGGGCAAAACCATGTGCACTGCAGGGGAGGCAGATGTAACATATGCAGAGAGAGTTATAGGCCCTACACACATGCCGAAATTAATGCACGATATGAACGATCTCGTTCATTAATGAACGAGATAACGTTCATATCGTGCAGTGTGGAGTCACCAGCGATGAACGATGCGTGGCCCCGCGCTCGTTCATCGCTGGTGACATGTCGGCTGTGCATGCAGGCCAATATGGACGAGATCGTCCAAATTTGCCTGCACGTCTATGGAGCCGGGTGACGGGGGGAGTGAAGAAACTTCACTCCCCCCGTCACTGCCCCCCCCGCCGCCGGGTCGCCCGTCGGCCATATCGGCCGTCGGGCACCTCGGCGGCACATCACCTAATGTGTAGGGCGCATTAGATTTGGGTGGGATGTGCAGAGCCGGCCCTAACCAATATGATGCCCTAGGCAAGATTTTGGCTGGTGCCCCCTAGCACCACCGCTGGTTCCGCCTCTGACCTTGCACCTCTTTCCCAGCACCATCAACCTTCACCCTTAGCAGTCCTTATTTTGGTGTTTGTACCCCCTATATTTTAAATAGGAACAGTTTGCACATTTGGCACACAGCCCAAAAAGGGGTGTGTTTTTGCTGGCAAGGGGCATGGCCACACAATAGTAACCCCAATTCCAATTACACCACACAACTTCATTCACATTTGATCTTGCGATAGTGTTCATAATTCATATTACATCCCACAGTAGTATCACTTTACCTTATAAACGTTACTACTCACAGTAGAGCCCCTTATTCACATTACATCACACCCTATTGCTCTTTATTCACATTAGACAACACAGTAGTGCCCTTTCTATACGCAATGCCACATAGTAGAGCACCTTATACACATAATGCCACACATTAGTAATGCATTTATGCACATAATTCCACACAGTAATGCCCCTTACACATATGAGACACATTATTAATGTTCTTATAAACATAATGCACCTTACACATTATGACAACCTTTATTAATGCCCTTATACACATAATGTCCCTTACACATAAGCCGCACATTATTAATGCCCTTATACACATAATGACACGCATAGTGCCCCTTACACATATTTTGCACATTATTAATGCATTTTTACATGACACACATAATGCTCCTTACACATATTCCGAACACTACTGCACAACCAACCCACTCACATGCACACAGCACTCACACTGCCACTAACACTGTGACCTCTGCCTCTGCTTGGATAAAGATGTGTCCTCATAAATATTGCCTCAATGCTAACATCTGGCACCGTTTTTTAATTGAAATGCATCTTATTTGCATTGCTATGTGGCTAGGATGCACAAGCAGCTTCTACTGATTAAAATGATATGCAGCATGCCTATATACTGTGTGAGACTGTGGCTGTATCTGCATATGAAATGCTACACACAGAATATAGGCATGCCGCATATCATTTTAATCAGCAGAAGCTGCTGATGCCCCTGGGCATATCAAATGCCCTAGGCAATTGCCTAGTTTGCCTATGCCTATGGCCGGCTCTGGGGATGTGTTCAATCTGCAATCTAAATTGCAGTGTAAAAATAAAGCAGCCAGTATTTACCCTGCACAGAAACAAAATAACCCACCCAAATCTAACTCTCTCTGCAAATGTTATATCTGCCTCCCCTGCAGTGCACATGGTTTTGCCCAACTGCTAAAAAATTTCCTGCTGCGATAAACTTGGAATTGCCCCCATAGTGACAGTTATGTCTGAGAAACACTGAAAGTGAAACCACACAGCACATACAGGCACACACAGTCACAGAAATCACAATAAAGCTGCACTGGACTAATATATGTATATATCACAGCGCAGTTAGTAACCGGAGGATATATCAGAATACTCGTACAATATATTCTGGAAACAGTCCACTCTTTCTCAACTAACGCTGTCTGTATAAAGATATGTAGGATACTTAAGTGTTTGTAAAGGCTCAGCACTGTATACAGGCGGCTTTACAAGGGAGACCTTGCCCTGCAGTCCCAGAGACCAGCCGTAGCTATGCTCAGGAGATGGCGCCTAGCGTCTCAGCAGTGCCATAACTACGTGTGTGCCTGGCTCACAGTGCAGTCAGCAGCTTGTAATGAGTCAAATTGACTCATTACAAGCTGCATGTGCTGGAGGAGGAGAGGGAGCAGCGGAGAAGGAAGAGGACGGAGGGGGGGAAGGGAGGGAGCCACAGCAGCGCACTGTAATTGGTGGCGGCGCCGCTGCAGCAGTCGCTCTCCTTCCACATTGGCTGGCCGGCGCTGCTGTGAATGCTGGGATGCGCTTTCCGCATCCCAGCATTCACAGCGACGGCGGCCAGCCAATGCGGAAGGAGAGGGACAGCTGCATGCGGTGCCGCCAGCAATTACACTTCGCTGCTGCGGCTCTCTCCTCCTCCTTCTCCCCTGCCCCCGGAGCTGCCAGCACCGAGGAGCCTGATTGCCTGAGCCAGCGGAGAGATGGTAAGTATCATCTATTCTATCTGTCTGTCTGTATGTCTATCTATCAGTCTGTCTACCTTATGTGTAAAAGGGGGACTCTGCTGTAATGTAAAAAAAAGGGGACGCTGTCTGCCGTAATGTGTGAAAAGGGGATGCTGTCTGCCGTAATGTGTAAAAAGGGGAACCTGTCCGCCATAATGTGTAATAGGGTCTGTGCCTGGTGTGCTACTGTGCGGCATAACCTGCAGTCTCCATCGCAAGTACCCAGGAACAGGCCGCGGGAGTATGAAACGCTGACTGGGAGGTGATGGAGCCGCAGCGCTGAAGTGTCACCCTGACATACAGCGCTGACAGCCCAGAGAAGGAATCTTCTTCAGAAAGCTTTTTCAGGGCTGCCCAGTGCAGCCCCCCTGTTAAGTTACCTGCTGCTGCAGGCACCAACTTGAAACAGAGCTTTCAGTGCCTGGAGGCGGGGTTATAGAGGAGGCCTCAATGCATCCTGGATCAAGATCCACTCTACACCCCGATATTTCCCTGTGGAAACCAATGTACCCTGCTGCAGAAATAAGCCTTTGAATTTCCAAGGGTCAGGGTCTGATGGGGGATAATTGGGGGAAGTACATTTGATGTGCTGTAAAATTGACAGGATGCCTGCATGTCCCCCCCCCCCATACACCTGCTGCAGTTATCACCAGCCCCAACTTGTCACCAGCCCCAACTTGTCACCAGCCCCAACTACCCCCATTCTTCGCCCGCCCTCCCTCCTGTCAGCACCCCCTGGCTTAGGAGAAACACAGCTGCTGCAGCAGAGACAGTGGTGAAGGTCACTGCCTCACACGGACAGCTCTGTCTCAAAGCTGCATGAGAACTGCAATTGCCTGAGTGGAGCTACGCGCTGCAGTTCCCAGGGGCAAACACAGGATTTTTAAAGAGGGGTTTCCAATAGACATAAAAAAAAGGTAGAAAAAAAATGGCAGACACACAATGCACAGATACACAAACACAATGGCCGATAACGGTTGCCCAGCGCCCAGCATCCTCTACGGACTACGAGAAAAGGATTTACCGGTAGGTAACCAAAATCCTATTTTCTCTTATGTCCTAGAGGATGCTGGGGTCCACATTAGTACCATGGGGATGTACCCAAGCTCCCAGAATGGGAGAGAGAGCGCGGAGGCTCCTGCAGAACTGATTGACTGAACTTCAGATCATCAGAGGCCAAAGTATCGAACTTGTAAAACTTTGCAAACGTGTTCGACCCAGACCAAGTTGCCGCTTGGCAAAGTTGCAATGCCGAGACACCCCGGGCAGCCGCCCAGGAAGACCCCACCTTACGAGTAGAGTGGGTCTTTACAGATTTTGGACACGGCAGTCCTGCTGTAGAATAAGCGTACTAGATAGTGAACCGAATCCAGCTTAGAAGCAGGACACCCAATTCTCTTGGGATCATATAGGACAAACAGAGAGTCCGACTTTCTGTGACGAGAATTTCTCTTCACATATATCTTCAGAGCCCTTACAACATCCAAGGACTTTGATGTAATTGAGGAGTCAGTAGCTCCTCAATAGGTTGGCTGATATGAAATGCCGACACAACCTTCGGAAGAAACTGCTGACGTGTCCTGAGTTCAGCTCTATCTTCGTAGAAGATCAAGTAAGGACTTTTAAAGGACAAAGCCCCTAATTCCGACACACGTCTAGCAGAAGCTAAGGCCAACAACGTGACCGCCTTCCACGTAAGAAATTTGATCTCAACCTCCTGTAGAGGTCCAAACCAATTCGACTGGAGAAACTGCAACACCACGTTAAGGTCCCAAGGCGCCGTAGGTGGTACAAAGGGAGGTTGGATGTGCAGAACTCCCTTCAAAAAAGTCTGAACCTCAGGGGAGGGCAGCCAATTATTTCTGGAAGAAGATGGAAAGGGACGAAATCTGGACCTTCACAGATCCCAACCGTAGGCCCATATCCACACCTACTTGCAGGAAGTGGAGGAACCATCCGAGTTGAAACTCCACCGTAGGAAACTTCTTGGATTCACACCAAGAAACATATTTCTTCCAAATACGATGGTATTGTTTAGATGTTACTCCTTTCCTAGCCTGTATCAGGGTAGGAATGACCTTCTTCGGAATGCCCTTTCGAGCTAGAATCAGGCGTTCAACCTCCATGCCGTCAAACGTAGCCGCGGTAAGTATTGATAGGCGAACGGTCCCTGCAGCAGCAGCAGCATATACTTCCAAAGAGGACTCGGCTCTTCCTGCAAGAAATTCAGAAGGTCCGTGTACCAAGCCCGCCATGGCCAGTCCGGAGCAATGAGGATCGCCTGAACCCTTGATCTCCTTACGAGCTTTAGAACTCTTGGAATGAGTGTAAGAGGTGGAAACATATACACCGACCGGAACACCCATGGAGACACCAGGGCGTCCACTGCCCTGGTGTCTCCATGGGTCCCTCGACCTGGAACAATAGCGTTGAAGCTTCTTGTTGAGATGAGAGGCCATCATGTCTATTTGGGGTAACCCCCAAAGTTCTGTAATTTCCTTGAACACCTCCGGATGGAGACCCCATTCCCCTGGATGGAGAATGTGTCTGCTGAGGAAGTGTACTTCCCAGTTGTCTACTCTCGGAATGAAGATTGCTGAAAGCGCCAACGCGTGTCTTTCTGCCCAGAGGATGATTCTTGTCACCTCTGACATTGCAGCTCTGCTCTTCGCTCCGCCCTGTCGGTTTATGAATGGCCCTATTTCTTTGAAGATGGGCCGCCTGAAGAAGACCGTTGTAGACGGCTCTTAGTTCCAGGATGTTGATGGGCAGCCTGGCTTCCAGACTTGACCACCTTCCTTGGAATGTTTCCCCCTGAGTGACTGTGCCCCAGCCCCGAAGGCTCGCATCCGTGATTAGAAGGACCCAGTCTTGAATCCCAAACCTGCGGCTCTCCATAAGGTAAGGCAAGCCACCAGAGGAGTGAAATCCTGGACTTTGGCGACAGACGAATCCTCTGGTGCATGTGCAGATGAGATCCTGACCACTTGTCCAGGAAGGCCCGAGCATGGAGCCTCCTGTATTGGAGAGCCTCGTAAGAGGCCACCATCTTTCCCAAAAGGCGAATGCAGTGATGAACTGACACCCGGGCTGGCTTCAGGACATACCGGACCATTGTTTGTATCACCAACGCCTTTTCCTGTGGAAGAAACACCCTCTGCACCTCTGTGTCGAGGATCATCCCCAGAAAAGACAATCTCTGGGTCGGTTCCAAATGTGACTTTGGGAGATTCATAATCCAACCGTGGACTCTGAGTAGGTGTGTTGTGACAACAATGGACTGCAACAGCTTCTCCTTGGACAAAGCCTTTATCAGCAGATCGTCCAGATATGGAATGATGTTCAACCCTTGTTTGCGGAAGAGAACCATCATCTCTGCCATCACCTTGGTGAACACCCTTGGTACTGTTGAGAGGCCGAATGGCAGGGCCTGGAACTGGAAATGACAGCCCAATAATGCGAAACTGAGATAAGCCTGATGCGGCAGCCAAAACGGAATGTGGAGGTACGCATCCTTGATATCCAGGGATACCAGGAATTCCCCATCTTCCAGACCTGATATCACCGCGCTGAGAGACTCCATCTTGAACTTGAACTCCTTTAGAAAGGGGTTCAGTGGTTTTAGGTTCAGAATGGGCTTGACCGAACCATCCGGTTTTGGTACCACGAACAGGTTTGAATAGTAACCTCTGGTTTGTAAATGAGGAGGAAGTAGAGAAAGACCACCTTTCTGTCAAAGTGACAGGTGACACACCCCCTTTCTCCTAGGCTCCGCCCCCTTTAATATTAAATGATAGTGTTTGATATCGCTTTATATAAAATTTATAGAGTTCGATATTAAACCGTATTAAAAGATAATGACTTTGAAAAGAGTGTCACGTAACACCAGTCGCAGAATGTCACGCAACGCAGCGCGTCAAATCAAGCGGATGAAAGATGCATATTACACAGTGTTAAAACCAGGTAGTTTTGATAAATATTATGGGTCAGTTAAAAATAAATTTAAAAGGTCCGACGTAAGAAAGTAGTTACAAGAACAAGACGCATACACGTTGCACAAGCCAGCAAGAAAAAACTATACAAGGAACATGATTTGTGTATCGGGTATAAACCAACAGTGGCAATGCGATTTGGTCTCGCTGATAGATCTGTCAAAATACAACAATGGTGTTAAATACATATTAACAATCATCGATATATTCAGTAAGAGGGTGTGGGGTGAAAGTCTGACCGCTAAGAACGCTGCAACAGTCGCTAATGCTTTTGAAAAAATATTCCAGCGGGGTGCTGTGCCGATGAAGCTACAAACCGATAATGGTAAAGAGTTTCTAAACAGAAACCTAAAAAAGGTGTTAGAAAAATACGGTATAAATCATTTCACGACCAATAACGATGTGAAAGCGGCTGTTATAGAGCGCTTCAATAGGACTTTAAAAACACGCATGTGGCGCTATTTCACGGCAAAGAATACCTACAGATATATAGACGTTTTACAAGACTTCATACGCAGCTATAATAACACATACCATAGAACGATTAAGTGCGCTCCAAACGATGTGAATGACTCTAACGCATTGAGTGTCTTCAAAACGACCTACGGTGATTACTTTAGAAGTAAGAAAGCCCCCGTTTGTTTAGGAATCGGTGACCACGTCCGTATTTCTAAATATAAGGACATATTTCAGAAAGGTTACGAACAGAGCTTTTCTGAGGAGATATTTGTTGTACATAGTGTGAACACTAAAGGGCTTAAACCGCTTTATAAGTTGTCAGATCTGTACGGTGAAGTTATAACAGGTAGTTTTTACCCCGAAGAGCTTCAAAGCATACCAAAAAACTATAACAGAGTTTACAAAGTGGAAAAGATTTAAAAAAATAAGACGGTCAGAGGCCGTAAATACGCGTTAGTCAAGTGGCGCGGGTACCCCGCAAAATTTAACAGTTGGGTCGCGGCATCGGTGATAAAAGACATATAAATCTCATCACTATCTAAACAAGACGAGCGATGGATGACAAGGCGTTCCACATAACCTTACCCAGCAACGCATCGGCTGTTACTTTCCCGCAAAATAAGATTTCTAACTATACGACAAAGTTGGCTAAACCGATAGACTTAAATGGCGAATGGGAAGTAGCACTTACTGAGATACAATATCCGCATACGTGGAATACATTGGATTTACAAGATTGTAGACTGCAATTATCATGGGATGGAACGGCGGACCAGCCGGTGGCGAGAGTCGCGAGTTTGTGCATTAAACCGGGTTTTTATGAAACAATCGAAGCGTTACTGAACGTAATCAACCCTGAAATTGTACAACTGAAACTGGACGTTGGATTAAGACTAACGTATGATCCGTTTGCACGCGTTGTAACATGCGACAGTAAGCTGTTGTATCAAATCCACGCCGGTTCTAAGCTGACATGGATACTGGGTTTACAACCTAAAACTAATATTTCTAAACCATGCGCAGACATCAAAGGCGGCCAATATACGATGTACGTGTACACAGACATTATCGAACACCAACGGGTCGGAGATAGTTATGTACCGCTACTTCGCACTGTTGAAATGAAGGGTTATAACAATGAGGTTGTCACAATACGATACGAGAAGCCCGATTACGTACCATTGTGCAAAACACATTTTGACACGATAGCCATAGAGATAAAGAATGACCAAAACGAGAACATGGCATTTAAGTTTGGGAAAGCGATCGTGAAGCTACACTTCAGACGCCGCAAAACTGAATTTTATTAACTAAGCAGAATGGTCGCTGTTAAAAATTATGGCGATCCGGGCCTCTACGCGCAATATTATAAATCTCAAGCCGGTAATGGATTACCAGGTTTTCACGGCAGCGCATACATGTACTGCTGCGGTTTAGGGGGTATTTTTCGAAGTCTTTTCAGAAAAGCTGTTCCTCTTTTCCGGAGAGGTTTAGAGTTAGCTAAACCGCATATGAAGACAGCGGCTCGTAATATAGCGAAAGATGTTATCGGGCAAGCCACAACGGCTGTGGTGAATAAGATACACGAGGCGAACCAAGCAAAGCAAGACGGTTCAGGACTAATATATACAAGAAAAGGCGTGTCTAAAAGAAAACGAAAGCGTATGATAGCGCTTCCGCCTTGGGACATACCCTTTTTAAATAATAAACAGAGACGACGCAACTCAAAGAAGAAGAGAAAGCCGAAGAGCGCCGTTGGTGATATTTTTTAAACATGTCTTTCATACACCACGAGTCCGTTGAATGTGCAAAAACAGAGCTGGATCTTTTTGACGTGCCCCCGACACAAACTAGCATAGAGAAAAGTCTATACGTCGAAGTTCAACCTTTAGCTGCGTTATCCGACACAGCTCCGCTTGAATTTTATATAGCAGCCAGCGGTGAACACTACTACGATCTGAACAACACGCTGTTGTACGTGACATGCAAGATCGTACGTACCGATAACACGCCGATACCGCAAGGTGCGCGGGTCGCACTTATTAATTACCCAATAGCGACTTTATTCAACCAAGTGGATGTAACTTTGGGCGACAGGCTCATATCACAATCCAACAATCTTTACGCATACCGCGCGTACATTGAGACTATATTGAATTACAGCTCGGATGCATTGTCAACAAAACACACAACAGGATTATTTTACAAAGATTCGGCTCGTGAATTTAACAACACGGCGCTGGACGGGCCGAATACGGGGTTCAAAAAACGAGCAGGAGCAACAGAGCAGAGTTGCACGGTTGAACTGCTAGGACCGCTTCACTGCGACCTTTTCCATCAACATAAACTAATTTTAAACGCCGTTGATCTGAAGATTAAACTAACCAGAAACAAAGGCGCATTCTGCTTAATGTCGTCTGAAGCGGATGCCTTTAAAATACAGATCACAGCGGCATCCCTGTTCGTGAAAAGAGTTCAGGTCTCACCGGCCGTGCGGATTGGGCACGCGCAAGCCCTGTTAAACGGTAACGCGAAATACGCGATTGACCGCGTTGGGATGAAAATATACAGCGTACCAACAGGCAGTAGAGTATTTAATCTAGAAAATCTATTTTTAAAGCAAGTGCCGAAAACAGTTATAGCCTGTTTTGTGGATAACGAATCATTTTCAGGGATCCATAGCCGGAACCCCCTTTGCTTTGAACATAAAAATGTAAGTTTTGCGTCCCTTTATCTGGATGGAACGCCGCACCCCGCCAAGCCATTTCAACCCGACTTTGAACGCGGTAATGCTGTAAGAGAGTATATGTCACTCATACAGATCACAAATAAGCAGAAATCTGACAATGGTATACTGATTGACCGCGAAGAGTACCTCAGGGGCTACACGCTATTTGCTTTTGACCTTTCACCAGAACAGGAGTGTGGAGAACACCTTTCCCTGATAAGAACAGGCAATCTACGTGCCGAATTCCGCTTTGCAGAAGCGTTGGACCGGACAGTCAATGTGATAATATACGCTCTATTTGATAACATCATCGAGATTACTCAAAGGCGCGATGTGCTGTACGATTATTTATAAATGAAATAAACACTACGCTGCTGAAAAAATGAACACAATACAGATAAACTGTATTCTGTACGCTGTGCAAAGCACAAGGCATATTTTTAAAGGAACGTATCCGTGCGATATGTTACCGGTCAGTAAACTGGCGCAATACCCCTGCGCGTTTGTAATCAATACGCATAGCAGCGGGCAGCCGGGTGAGCACTGGTTGGCCGCTTATTTTAACGAACAGCGTGAATGTTACTTTTTTGATTCTTACGGTTTAGCCCCTGACAGCCCCCTATTCCCAAAAGCAATAATACATTTTTTAAACTTGAATTCAAAAAGTGTTTATCACCAAAATAAGCAGTTTCAAAATTTTAACAGCACCGTTTTCGGTCAATATTGCATATACTTAATATTTTACATGTGTAAAAAATACAAATATATGGATGTACTGGCCCGTTTTAGTGATGACACAAAACGTAATTATAGTTTTGTTTCAAATTTTGTAAGACGGCTCCCAAGAAGCCATTGTCTGAGTCATTATGCATATAGATATATACAGAATTGTGTAACTTGTAACCAACGCTGTGTGTGAAGCGTTTTATGTACAACGCGGCATAACTATGGCACGTTGTACATAAAACGTTTCACACACAACGTTGTGTGTGAAACGTTTTACGTACAACGTTGTATTGTTTGTGTAACTTGTAATCAACATTCTGTTTGATACGTTTTATGTACAACGCATCATATCTTTGATGTTTTTCTAATAAACAACGTTGTTTATTAAACTTTATATCGCGTGCTTGAAATTTCTTCCGTTTACAGCAATAGAAACGAAGAACAAAACGTTGTTTTATAAATCATAAGCATATTTTATTGATATATATATATATATATATATATATAACACGGTAAAGACGCATTTAAAACATTACATAAAATATTGACATAAGTTAAACATTGTGGCGCAATATGCCAACACAAAATATAAAAATATTATAAATTAGTTATATGTTATAGTTTCAGCCACTGTGAATCCTGAAATAGATTTACGGATCTTTTCCTAGGCAGTAAGTAACCGTGCGGTGTTGTTAACCCTGGGGGACTTAAAACATTTATTCGACCTTTGTTAAGGGTTTGTAACGACATGGGCGATGTCACAGCACTATCAGAGGCCTCCTGCTTCTCAGCTTTTAAACGTTCCAAGCACATTCTATTTGCAGCATTGGCTATGACGGTTGAGGGAATATTTCATTCAGACATTGCCCGCATAAATTCAGGCCACCCGTTCGGTATATTACAGATCGACACACCGTGGCTTTGCGTGATGCTTCTTATTAAATCTAACATGTTGGAACCAGGCACAGCGATGCCTTTGTACAGAAACTCCCCTTTACTGTTCCAGTCTGTGATGTGTTTAGAGCGTGTCATTTTACTCAATAGTATTTCACAGTTTTTTTTATACCGGGCATTAACACCGCTCAAAAGCTCATGATAAACAGCATCGGGCGCAACAGGTTGTGTCGTGTTATTTGATTCATCAACAGATTTTGCAACGGGGGATAAAAGAGCTAAAGTTGACATTTCACTATCAGCCTGTTTACTCAACACCAGATATCTCTGCAACAACATTGTATATCGCTTTGCTTTTTCATATTCTGATAAATCATTATTCTGTAGTATTTTCACGATCTCTACATCTAGACAGTGTGTTGCTGTTTTACGTATGTCGTCGCTGTTCGGTTTGTTATGTAAACGGTCTATCTGATTCTGAGGCACCAGATACATTTTCTCAGCGTATTCCATCAGCGATTAGACAATAGTCCTGTAATTAGCGGTATAGCAAAACCAAGCAGCGAACCGATAAAACCACCCAACTGTTTAACCAACCTCTTCTTTTTTCCAATGGCACATTTCTTATTACAAAGTGATTTTATAAGCTCTCGCTTTTAAGGTAGTTCAACTGTCGTTGAGACAGCGGTATTTTACCTTTAAGCATGTTGAGCGCTATCTCACAAATAGCCGTGACTAAATCGTTTGAAGCGTTGGATAAAATAGCGTTTCTTTGGATTGGTGTTGCTTTAATTAACGTTTTTAAAAGCACACAATTACGTCTTATACGTCCCGACATGTTCACCGTTGTTAGAATGACAACAAATGACTAAAGGTTGTACGGTTATAGCTTTATAGAACCGCGCTTCTTAATGACAAAAGCGACAGGTGTGCCTAGTGGGAATAAGCCGCTTCGTAAACGATAATCGCCAAGAGCGTTGTTTCTTAAATCAACCAGTAAATACCCATAAGGGGCAGTCGTCGCGGATTTATAGGATTCGAGAAAAAAACGATGTTTCGATGGGTACATTTGTCTAGCCAGAATGCCCACCTGCATTTTATCCCTGGGGTTTTTGAACAGGACCATATATTTTGTGTTTAAATGTATAGTTCTGCTCTTTTTACCTTGACAAAATATGTTTTGGACAAGGTACAGGATACTGAGATTACGATGGTGTACATACTTTGTGAAAGCTTTCTCAACCTCAGAATTATTACTTGCTGCGTCCATCAGATCATCAATCACTGTTAAATTAATCTTATCATGGGGAAAAAGTTGATCATCGCTAAAAGACTCTGGTAAACCCTCTATAAAACGCGTACCGGGGTAATCACACAGAAGTTGGTCGTATATAGGCTGCCAACAGGTGTAAAACCAAACAACATTATCAGGTACATGAGTCATATGTGTTGCAGCGTGTTGCAACAGCGTTTTCACAAAATAACTTTTACCCGAATTGGACGGGCCCGCTAAAATACATGAGAAAGGTTGCTGAAATCTGGTGTCCATCTTAATAGCCGAACGGCAGTGTTGTGAAGTTGTCCGTAAGAGACCGTTTAGTATAAACACACCTTTGCGTCTTCTGCAAAGTACGCGTCTCTATCTGCCAGCACTTTTTCACACGTACTATACCGGGTTGACGGATCACAACCTTTTTCTGGTCGTCGCCTTCGGGGTTTAAAGGATAATCTAAGACCAGTTCTTTCAGGCTGTCAAAGTTAACATGCTGCGCATTATCAACATTGAGCGTTATACCTTTAACTTTTAAACAGGTCTTTCCGTTGTTTAGTCGATAGCCGTATGACTTGGGACCGGCTGAGATAAATTCTGTTATATGGGTGCCTGTGGGTAGTTCGCTGGTCAACTCGCCTAAATAATCACCCAATGGCGGGCTCCAGTCACCGGGTCTACTGACAAAAATTACAGAATCTGTGTCGTGATAAAGACATCTATCTTGTAATCTATACAGTAGTTTGTACAGTTCAACACGTGCATAAGCAGTTGTAAAGATGGCTATAGTTACATTTGAAATTGCGCCCCTGGTGTAATGGTCTTTGGCATACTTCCAATTTACCATAACTGTATCAATGTCAACAAAGTCCAAAGCGGACACATCATAGTACGGTAAGAACGCGTATTCAAAAAGTTTGTCGGGATCAGTCACTAGACACGTATTGGGCATGTTGCTACGTTGACCAAATTTACCCCATAAGGAATTTAAAAACAATTTTGAAATTTGTCTTTTAGCGGGGTTGATTTCTATGTGATCGGGTCGTAAAGACACGCCTTAATTTTTTTGATAGGCGTCTATATACTCTTGGCGTTTCCCGGCGTCTGTACACCATTCGGGATAACCAGAGGCCTCTTGTTTATCCCTGAGGTGCGTTTTAATGTAACCTGAAAACAATTTGTCAGATCTCTCATCAAAATGCCACACCTCATAGATTTTACACACCATGTACCCCATTTCTACAGCCAAGTTTAGTTCCACGGTACACCATGTACCGATGAGTGCACGTTTTTCTGAATCATGAACGCACGGCTCAGCCTGTCCAGACTCGGCGCATGTGCGACATAATGGAAACATTAACTTGCCGCCCATTTTAACCGGCAGAACCGGAAAGAATAGACCACGAGGCGGGTAAACTTTAACCCTGGCAAAACCGAAATACTTTGTGACATCACCAAAATCCTTATAAATAATGTGTGGGTGCTGTATAGGATACGTTTTGGTTTTGTTAACAAACGGGTACAGGCTGGTGAAATCAAAATAGTGAATTTTTTCATCACTACCTGTTTTGTGATACAGCTTTATGGCGTATGTGCGCCCGCCATAAAGAGCATCACGTGGCTCCAAGGGTTCGGGTAATTCTTTACCCTTCAGAAAAGCCTGTAGATCCGCATCAGAATCTAGCATAGACTTCCATTCACAACCCCAGATTTCACGTATCTGAAATCCACAACGTTTAAGGTAGTGCAACTTTACCTGCGTCTTGTGGTGTAATTGACCGTAGGTCGTTTTAGTCAGTTTGTTTTAATCATCGGAGTTGTAACAAGCACCACAGCCGTGATAAAAACAACCTTGGAATTCAAAAGCAGTGGGTGTGCCGTTAATCACGGCGTAACCATCGAGGCTGTATTTACCAACTTTCTTCTCACTCCCTTGTAAAGCGTGTCTTATACTCACACCTTCTTTGTGTTCTATGTGCATTAACCACTGTATGGCTGGCGTTGAGTAACGCTTCTGAGTCTTGTGATAGTTATCACCCGGTACAAGAGCCAGTGTCTTTTCCTGTAAAAATTTACAACGGTACATGGACATGCAGACGGAAGCCAACGTGACTAATTGAAAAGCCTCGATGTGACGTTTAACCACAACCTTTTTTTTTCCCTTTGTTATTAGAAATTCCTGTTCTGTCATGGCTATAACAGCCGATCTGAAAGCATCACAAGCTTTTTGTAATATTTTCACATCGTCTTTACAATATCGTACGAGCTCTTTTTGAAAGTTAAACGGTTTGTGTACATACTGTTTATACGAGGCTGTAAACTCAGATAATTCATCAGGCATCATGTATTGTGGACCAAAATACTCTATTGACGGCATAGTGCCTATGTAATTTTGGTTATCAGCTGTGTTAAAAAAATGTGGGAAATAACCTTTGGTACCGTCAAACCCCATCGCCTTTGGTAACTTGCTAAGCCGCATGGGTAAAAAATTTAAAGAGTCGATAAATCTTATCTTCAAATCTTTTACCGTGATGCACATTATGTTGCCGCCTCTAGATAATAATTCCATCTTTAATTTCTCCTTAATCAGCTGGCGCAGCACAAAATACGCATCATAGCGACCTGCATTATGGGCTATGAATGTGTAATGCGCAAATTTTGGTTTCATGAACGTCTTTACAAAGTCTTCGATACACGCAACACCCTTAAACTCCCAGTCTTTCTTCCCCGTTAATGTTAAAGCGTAACAGTAGTTTGGTATGTGCACACACGTCTCCTGCATACACTCAAAATCATAAAAGATGTATTTCTTTGAGGGCTCTTCCGGCTTGATGGTTTGTATATAGCACAAATGGTTCGAAAACCCATCAACGAACACCTTACAAATGGGACACTTTAGGCCTCGGCAGTTATGATCTGTTCGCCTGTAGAGACAACAGTTGTCACAATATACATGTTCAAGACAGGATATTTTGTGATCAAGAGCTAAAGCTTTGTGTAGCTCTAAACACTCGTTTGATCGACAAAATACCCTACACACCGAACACCTTAACGCAGTCACACGGTCGTCAATACAATCCGGCCTGTGACAAGCCTTACAAAAGAAAAGACAATCGTGATTATTTCTATGATGGTAAGCGCTATGACAACGGATGCAATAATATCGGGCTCCAAGAAACGCTTTGATATCGAGTATCCCATAAAAGTGACAATCGTGATATAGCACAAACAGCGTGTCTTTGTAACGGCTTCCGTACAGTAGTATTTCCAATCCCCTTGATTGTAATAGAGGAGATTGATCGAAACATTTAAATAATTTTAAAAAATTGCAACATCGCTAAAGCTGACCGCTTTATCAAGCGGCAGATTCAAAGCTTTATGTAGTTGGATCGCTCTCTCCTGTATTACATGGTCATTGGCATTGTTACCTTTATCCAGAAGTTTACAGACGCTAGCGGCCAAACACAGGTTATTACCGATGCTTCTGAAATCATAGAGATATCTTTTCCTCTTATTTATTATTAAACTATAGGGTAGGCGGTGTAAACTTCTACCGGTCAACCCACTTCCCGGCCTGTTCCTAAAAATACTGATCACAAATCTTAAACCTGTGGATAATAAGAATTCAGCGTTACTTTGAAGCGCGTTTGTAATCTGGTTAAAAAAACTGGTAGCGTCTAATGTTTCTTGCGGCTTACGATGCGAATAGATGGCGTTTTGTAACTCACCCCCCTCCAATCTAAGCTGAACGCGGTCTGCAGGATCCACGCCCGCAAGGACGCCATCGAGCATGGCCTGTATAGCAGTATGAACGGCTCGAACTCCCTCTACAAATGATGTAACCCTGTCCAAATTAACAAACCGATAGTGATTGTGGTACTCAACGGCTCTGAAATTCGGTCGTTGTCGTTCATAACTGTTAATTGCTTCTAAGTATACATGTTGCCGACCTTCGTCATTACCAGGTGACTCAACACCGCGTGCATCATCATATATGGGGCTTGCAATGCGCTCAATATTGTCAGGCTGTGATTCATCAATCGGTAATGCTTGGGGTGGCGATTGATCTAAATCTACATACCTCGCACTCTGCTTCCCGCCTACCACATGTTCCCTGTGCCGCTTGCGCTTTCTCAATCTGGTTAATGTTGTTACAGCCTGTTTCACCTTTGCACGTCGGAATAACTGTGAGATCTTGTATGTTAAACAAGGTTTAATTCGTGGATTTTTTTTACAGGCATTTAAATTTAAAACACGTTTCAAACCATTGCCTAACATGTCTAGTCACGGCTCAGTTTCATTTATTTCTGCAAAATGATGTATGTTGGCTTTAATAAATTCAGTTGTCTTAACTGACCGATCTATGTATTTTGACATGACATTCATATACGTCTCAACAACTTCTTTAACAATGTCTTGTTTACATTTACCACCGTGGCTCACACCTTTAATGTGTTTTAACAAATATCCGGCTTTTACGCCCATGTTCTCAACATCTTCCCGTATCTTACCCAACAACGCGTAAAATTGTATTTCAGCGTCTTGGCCTAATTGTTCTGTATTTTGACATTCATCAACTATATCGGGCGTTATCCCGTGCGCCGGTGCACAAGCATCAGCCGATGCGTGTACCACGGCTGCCGTTGTAAAAATATTGGGCATTGATGTTACCCAATCAACCGTTGTAGTATTACCAGGAATTCCTGCAACGGTAGATAATACTTCATCAGCACTATTCTGCGGTTCTTGTGTCGTTGACTCTACACAGTTTGTAATAAGCTCTTGCCCATTTATGTCATCAATATCTGATATCACAGGATTACCAGCTATGTGTCTTGTTTCAGAGCAATCCTGTGTATCAGGAATAGTGATTACATCGGATTGCGACAATTGCTTAACATTACTTCTTGAGTTAACACTTGATAACACACCAATGCCTGCTATGTGTCTTGTTTCTGTTTCAGAGCAACCCTGTGTATCGGGTATTGTGATTACAGCTGATTGCGGCAATTGCTTAACATTACTTCTTGAGAGACGCGATGCCCTCTTAACCTTTACAGTCTTTGTATTACCAGAGACATCCCGGTCTGCAGTGTTAAATGCTGTGTGTTTTGATGTTACAGCAACATCGTTACTTACGCTTGATACAGTTTGTAACGCGATCCTTCTCCGTTGCGGCTTATCATTTTCGGAATACGACAATTTTCTTTTAAGATCGGTAAATGCTGAATTACGACTTCTCTCATTCGTTCTTGGTCAAGCCGGCCTTCGTTTGTTCGGGTTGATACAACCGTTATGCACCACCATAACCGATGACCTAGCAAGCTCCTTTAGGCTGTTATGTACAATCGACGGCGTTGCGAATTGATGGTTCTCCGTTTCAGCGGCTGTTGTGCGTTTTGATGTTTTCCCGCTTGTACTAGGCCTGTGTATTTGCGCGACTGTATCACTACCTACTGGTATCGTAGGATCATATCCTCTTGCTACAGCATCATCTGTAATACATATATTATAAAATAAATATAAACATCGATGCACGTAAATCAGCATTTAAATCACTGCATAACAATATACCATATAACAGTGTTTGATTACACACCTGCTGTTGCGAATTGATGGTTCTCCCTTTCAGCGGCGGTTGTGCGTTTTGATGTTTTCCCGCTTGTACTAGGCCTGTGTATTTGCGCGACTATCACTACCTACTGGTATCGTAGGATCATATCGTCTTGCTACAGCATCATCTGTAATACATATATTATAAAAGAAATATAAATATCGATGCACGTAAATCAGCATTTAAATCACTGCATAACAATATACCATATAACAGTGTTTGAATATACACCTGCTTTATATTCGAATGTTTGAGCCCGGCCCTCTGTCGAGTGGGGGGAAAACGGTCGCTCATCAACAGCATTGCCGGTCTGTATAGCTGTGTTGTGACAATATTCAGGTTTGTTCAATATGTCCCGTAGAATACCGTCGCATCATCCATTTTTGTGGAATCTTTAGCCGGTGAAAAAATGAAAAATAAATATTACATACGGTATAAAATTAGAATAACGGGGGGGCGTGGTCTGGATGCTGAGGGAGGCAGAAGTGTCTGGTGAGAGCTCCCGAGACCCACAGCCCAAACTGATTATTTTCCTCCCTTCTGTGCCTCCTTAGTCACCCCACCTTCTCTGCTGCCCTCCTTGTGCCCCCCGGCTAGGACCCCTGAAGTGCCGCGGAATCGGGGAGCAGTTTTAACTGCTCCTGCGGATTGCGGCCTACGGGGCTAGGGGAAGCCGGGGCCTCGAGTTGAGCTTTAGGCCGGGGACGGCACCGGGACCCGCTGCTCGGGCCGTAGACGTCATCAGGAACTCTGTCCTTTCCGCTGCCGCTGCGGCCAGACGCGCCTCCCAGTCCCCGGCTCCAACTTATACATACCCGCCCGGCGGGGACCCGGCAACCCGACGAACGAGACGGCGCCGGAGGACGCTCAGCGGCCATCTTGAAAATATCAAAAGGTACTGGGGATCTCTTTGCTGCGGGGCCGCTGAACGGGACTGCGGTCCCTAGACTAATACCCTGAGGCGCCTGAGTGAAGGGAAGGGGAGGGAGACCCATAAGGCTGGGCCACACAGGCCTTGGTGCACCATAAAATTTGTCATAGTGCCCCCCTCACCCACCCATCCATCAATTCAGGCGTTTACGTCGGCTGATACCCTGCTTAGTGGCCTGGGGTCCTGCAGTTACACCCCCATCGGGCCATATCGGATACACTGCCACTGCAAGTGGCCGAATGGGTCCCTAGCCTTATGCTTGCCTGCCTGATGCCACCCTAAGACCACGTGGGGGCTTTTGCACGGTGACGACCCTCATGCTTCACAGTGCCGAGGATATGTGAAAGGGCAATTCTAAACCGCTTTATTTAAAGACCGATCTCATGGTGAGAGGGATAAAGAAAAAAAAGGCCAAGACCAAGCCGGTCGCGATCCCATCCCCCGCGAACCGACACTCATCAGATTTGCGGCAGTTCCTAACTTCTCCAACCTCAACCCCCGCTGCTTCTTCTACTGTCCCGACCTCCCCGAATTTACACGACCCGGTGGACGACATGGCATCCCCTGGGACTCCGGTGCCCCCACAGGCCCTCTCTCTGTCTGCGGAGATAAGCGAGATATTGTCTCATGTGAGGACACTTCCTACGAAACAAGATTTCTCAGCCTTGGAGACTCGTCTACTTTCCACCATCACTCGGGAAGTGACAGCGCTCCGACAAGATATGTCTCAAATAGCGACTCGAGTTGATGTCCTGGAACGCCATGAATCGTCTACTGTGGATTCTCTGACTAAATTTCGGGAAGTGCTATCTCACCAACGGGACGATATTTCCTTCCTTAAATCACGTATGGAGGATATGGATAATCGCGGCCGGCGAAATAATATTAGAGTCAGGGGCCTACCTGAGAGTGTCCAGCAGGCGGACCTGGTAGCCGCCTTATCTAAGATATTTGGAGAACTTATTGACCTGGATCCGAACAAGGACATTATATTCGATAGAGCTCACAGAGCCCTCCGCCCTCGGAGCTTACCCTCCGACAGACCACGAGACGTGATTTGTAGGCTCCATTATTATGCCCAAAAAGAGGAAATAATGAGGTCGGCCGGTCAACTGGACAGCATTGACTTTCAAGGCGACAAGATTCAGATATTTCCTGACCTTGCCTGGTCGACCTTACAACAACGTCGTGCCTTGAAACCTCTTACAGACTCTCTCAGGAAACTCGAGCTGAAATACAGATGGGGCTTCCCTTTCTCCCTCCAGGTCTCTCACGGCGGTAAAGTCGCAAGTCTCTCTAGACCTTCGGATTTACAGGCCTTTTTTACGATCCTGGGAATCCCTCCGGTTCCGGTGCCAGACTGGGACGCTTTCCACCACCTGCCGGACTTGCCTGTTGTGCTCCCTCCAGATGATGCGTGGCAGCAAGTTCATTCCCCACGGATGCGGGGAGCCACTCCTGGTCCACGTCTTTCGAAGCCTCCCTGAATGAGAAGTCTCGTCCCGAGTGGACGTAAATTTATTTGTTGCCTATGTTATACATTGAGTCTTCTTCTCTCTTAATAGTGTTATGTGTTGCTCACACATGAGATCGGGTTTCGTAATTGGATAATAGTGTGCAGATGCTATGGTTTCATGAAACCTGAATCGTTAATTTAAGGATAATCTGTACACTCTTATACAAACATGTATACTTATATATTTCTATGCCCTTTTTTTTTTTTTTTTTTAGTTTCACTTGTGCCTAGTGCACACCTCGGTAATAACATACATTTATCTAGATCCTATATTGGGGGTGGTCGCTGTCCTGAGCCCCCCGCAGGACCCCACTATGCTGCAACCCCTGTTTCTCTGGATCAGGAGTCGGCAGGATTCCGCTCCTGTCCTTTTTGCAGCTGTCCTTTTTGTAGTAGTACCACTTCTGTTTAATGTTAAAGTACTTTTTGGCGTGGTTTCCCACGCCGCATCTTTTTCTTTCCCTTTCCTTGCTTTCCCTTTTTTTCCTACCCCCCCCCCCTTGCTGCTTTCCCCTCACCTTCCCCATGGTCTGCCGTAGAGAAAACTAATGTGAAGCGATTAGATCCGTCTGATAATGGGGGTGAATGATTTACACGTAACTACCATTAACGTCAAAGGGCTGAATGTTCCTGAAAAAAGGTCTAAACTTCTCAAATGGCTTAGAGATGAGAAAATTGACGTTGCTTTTATTCAGGAAACACACTTCAAGATAGGACACGTGCCGTCCCTAAAATGTCACTATTATCCGCATGTTTTCCTGTCTAATAATTCTGCTGGTAAGACACTAGGCGTGGCCATATTATTGGCTCGCCATCTGCCTGTCCTCAGTGTTGCCTCCCACAGAATAGCTGAAGGTAGGGGGTTGCTGGTGAAATGTGACATACATGGCCAACGTTTCTCTTTCTTGAATATATATGCTCCTAACGCTAAACAACCTTCCTTTATATCCTCAGTTCTAGAAGATGCGGAACCTCTTTTAGAAGGGGTGGTCGTGATGGGAGGTGATCTGAATTGGACCCTGGATCCCCGCCAGGACAATTCTAAAAATATTTCCTGCAGGCCAGAGAAGGAGCATAGGGGAATGGGACGTGCCCAGCTCGACCACCAGCTGATCGATACATGGAGACTGACACACCCTACTGATATAGATTACTCCTTTTTCTCACACCCACACCAGACATATTCCAGAATTGATTACTTATTTTTGAGTCACCGACATTTACACCTTCTGTCTGACGCCTCTATAGGACAGATTGTATGGTCAGATCATGCCCCAGTTAACCTCACCCTACGCTTACCTCCCAATACACATCGCCAATGGTCCTGGCGTTTTAACGACACTTTATTGCAGGACGCAGACTGTAAGTCCAGAATCGATAACGCTTTAGACTCTTACATTTGTACCAACGACTTAAATGACATTTCCAAAGTCTCAGTCAGGGAAGCTCACAAATGTGTCATCAGGGGGGTTTGTGTTCAAATAGGATCCTTCCGCAAAAAGCAGAGAGAGAAACTTCGAGGTGATTTACTGTCTAAGATACAATCTCTCGAGCTTCTACACAAAAAATCCCAAACCCCACAACATTATGCTGATCTCGAAACTGCTAGGGCAGATCTGAATAGGTTACTCTCTGACGGAGTCAAGTTTTCCTATAGGAAGTGCCGTAGCAGATACTATCAATGGGGCAATAAGCCTGGAAAACTACTAGCCAAAGCACTTAGAGAACAACGTGCTCTTACTTTTATTCATACAATTAAAAATAATCATGGCCAATCCCAACACCAGACACCCCACATAGCCAGGGCCTTCAGGACATATTATTCCACTCTGTATAACCTCTCTGGCCCAACCGGAAGAATTGACAGGTCGTCCCATCAAACAGCCATAACTGACTACTTACGGGCCTTACATTTCCCCACGCTAACCGCAAAAGAAGTAGAAGATCTTGATGCCCCGTTTTCTCCTGAGGAGGTTCAGAAAGTTATTGAATCCTCTCCCAATGGCAAGAGTCCCGGCCCTGATGGATATACTATTGCCTATTACAAAGCTTTTAAAGAGAAATTAGTCCCTATACTCACAAGAGCCTTTAACACCATATCAGATCAATCGTTTTTCTTCCCACAATCTCTCGAAGCCCATATTGCAGTTCTACCCAAGGAGGGTAAAGACCCCAGTCTTTGCTCCAGTTACCGGCCAATCTCACTATTAAATATAGATATAAAACTTTTCGCCAAATTGATTGCAAACCGCCTTAAACTATTATTACCTGGCTTGATACATGGAGATCAAGCTGGATTTGTTTTAGGCCGAGAAGCTAGGGACAATACCTCTAAAGTGCTCAACATGATTCACTATGCCGGCCAGCTTTCATCCCCATCAATCCTACTGTCGACCGATGCCGAAAAAGCATTTGACAGAGTGGACTGGGACTTTCTGACTGGTATACTGAAACATCTGGGACTTGGTAACGTCTGTCTTCACAGAATCCTATCCCTCTATACCTCCCCGTCCGCCAAAATTAGGATTAATGGCTCCCTTTCTGACTCCTTTCAAATTTCCAACGGCACACGACAGGGATGCCCACTATCCCCACTGCTCTTTGTCCTTTGCATGGAAACATTAGCCCGAAGTATTAGGGCTAACCCAAGTATTTCGGGTTTGTTGGTAAGGGGGACCGAATACAAACTGGCATTATATGCCGATGATCTACTCGCCATAATCACAAATCCGGTCACCTCTTTACCAAACTTGATGGCGGAGTTTGAGAGGTTTGGAGCCCTCTCTAACTTCAAAATAAATTATTCCAAATCTATTGCCATGAATTTAACTACTCCTCCTGCTATAGTAGAAAGCCTGAAACATGCATTCCCTTTCACCTGGCACGATCATAAACTAAAATATTTGGGGGTGTTACTGACCAACGATTTATCCAAATTGTTCTCCCTAAATTTTAAACCCTTATTGACTAGGCTTCGCCTAGACTTCCTGAAATGGAAGAAACTAAGACTATCCTGGTTCGGAAGGATTAACGTTGTCAAAATGAATGCCCTCCCTAGGATTTTATTCTTTCTCCAGACCCTTCCGATACACATCCCCCTGCTCTGGCTCCGTGACGTCCAGAGTCTTATCCTCGCATTTGTATGGGGTTGTAAAACACCTAGGTTTAAACACGACATTTTGTTCAGGAGAAAACATCAAGGGGGGCAACAACTCCCACATATTCCTAACTACTACCACGCGGTGCACTTGAATAGGATTCTGGAATGGACGCGTGCCAAAGACCGCAAACAATGGGTCCTCCTAGAGGAGGGCTGTCTCCCACATTATATTGAAATTGCACCTTGGCTTCCTACTCTCCCGAAGGTTTCACACCCCACGGTCTCCCCCACGCTCAAATTATGGGCCATGCTGAGATCCCAGAGCCATATATCCTCAAAATGGTGCCCCCTAACCACCCTTCTCTATAACTCCGAATTTGCCCCTGGCTTTCGAGGGACTGCTTTCGCCCCATGGGCGGAAGCCGGGATTTTTAGAGTTGGTCAGCTGGTGATCTCGGGTAGGGTGCGCTCCTTTTCAGATGTTCAGTCTTCTTGGAACCTACATAGTGCTGAGTTTTGGAGGTTCCTGCAGGTTCACCATTTCATATCATCTTCTAAGAACCTCTCTGACATAACTAGGGACCTCACCGGGTTTGAAAAACTATGCACCTCTCCCAGTTCTCCCACGCATACTATCTCACAAATCTATACGATGATTATGGAAAACTTTTTCCCACAACCTCCTACCTTTCTGGCTTCCTGGGAGAAGGAATTGTCGGGGCTACCTACACAGATTAACTGGGATTCCGTATTTAAGAACGCCCAGGCGAGTTCTCTATGCATATCGACATTAGAGACCCTCTATAAACTTATATATAGGTGGTATAGGACTCCTCGTGTTCTCAATAAAATGTTCCCCTCTCTCTCGAATCTGTGTTGGAGATGCAAAAATGCCCCAGGGAGTTTTATACATATTTGGTGGGATTGCCCTCTTATAACTCCATTCTGGGCAGAGGTATTTAAATGCACCGAACAGATAGTGGGAGATGAGATCCCGAAAGACACAGGTTCCTGGCTCCTCAATCATACCCCCGCAGGAACATACTCCTACAAACATTCCCTGTTAAGACACCTTAGCAACGCAGCTAAAGCGGTGGTTCCAATCCTTTGGAGATCCACCTCTCCACCCTCGATTAAATTATGGTTCACAAAGGTTGATTACTTTTTAGACATGGAAGACCTTGTCTCCTTCTCATCCGGGAAAACAGTTAATTTCATAGCTATTTGGTTTCCCTGGCACGACTTTAAGGACACACCGTTGTATCGGTCCTACATGACGACATAACCTCCCTCATAATTATAAACATACTCATATTTAAACCCGTATACATACTCATATCCATATTCATATTCCAACGATGATGTCTCTATAATATGGCTTAGACTCATAATTGGTGGGAGACGCCCTTCCGTCCCCCAAATAGACTGCCCCTACTGCGCAGACTCTCACACCTGACTCTGCCCACCCTAATTTTCCCTTGCTTCTCCTCTCTCCCTCTTTTCTTCTCTCTCTTGTTCCTCTTTCCCATTTTTCCATGCTGTTTTGTTAATATGTTCCTCTTTT
This sequence comes from Pseudophryne corroboree, assembly GCF_028390025.1. NCBI lineage: Eukaryota > Metazoa > Chordata > Amphibia > Anura > Myobatrachidae > Pseudophryne > Pseudophryne corroboree. Next base: position 639,341,797 of record NC_086445.1, on the reverse strand, counting down.
ATAAGTTTTAATGTTGTCAGTAATGAAGACAAATAATTTTTCTACTAAGGGCGCACTATGTGTAGCATACTGACGTATATATGTAACGTGATGTTTTTGTTCTCCCTCCTTTTGTTTTTGAAAAGCATTGCTGTAATGTTTTGTCTGCTGCTTTAACTAATAAAAACAGTTTACACAAAAAAAAAAAAAAATTAGAATAACATGAAAAAGAGTTGTATTATTGAGAATATAAAGTGTGTACAGTTGACAACAAATCAGCACAACTGTACAAGGTTTATTTTTAATTCTTTAGCCGGTGGAAAAAATAAAATAAATAAATAAATAAATAAAAATATCATGTTACTCACAGGCTGGAGCCAATTCCAAAATATTAGTAAAATCTGGTATAATGCTGAATCTAAACCAAACGGGCTTTCTCCAACATCATCGAAATTCTCTGTGTTTGTGGTATCTGTCATCTATTTGTGAGAAATAAAAATGAGAAATTAAATTTTTTTTTTAATTACTTATCAACGTTGTATCCAGCCTGTTGTACATTCATACTATTTAAACTTTTAAAAATAAGTAAAAATGAACAAATTGTAGACATTGACTATAATTTCGTACTATTTAAACTTTTAAAAATAAATAAAAACGTGTCAATGGTATTTATAGACATAGCTTACCATGGCTCATTTGATAACTTGGCAAATCACCATCATCTTCGGATCCGGATGTACACATGATATTATCTTTGTTGATGTTCTGCATTCTCTGTCGCTGAACCAATAATGAAAATGAGATACGATTAATATCAGTCAAACGATTTACATGAAATACAGTGTCGGTGCATTCCCAAAATGATCCACTAGATGGCACTATTACCACATATTTAAACAATCTTCAGTGAGCCACATTAATTCACAGCCATATTTGTAAAATAAAAAAATATAACATTTGTATAAATATGAGATAGCCTATTGCAGTGGTTCTCAAACTCGGTCCTCAGGACCCCACACAGTGCATGTTTTGCAGGTAACCCAGCAGGTGCACAGGTGTTAATTACTCACTGACACATTTTAAAAGGTCCACAGGTCGAGCTAATTATTTCACTTGCAATTCTGTGAGGAGACCTGCAAAACATGCACCGTGTGGGGTCCTGAGGACCGAGTTTGAGAACCTGTGGCCTATTGCATCTGCATGATCCACACCTGCAACACGATAATGCGCCGCTAGATGGCGCTATTACCACATATTTAAACAACCTTCAGTCAGCCACATTAATTCACAGCCATATTTGTAAAATAAAAAATATAACATTTGTATAAATATGAGATATCCTATTGCATCTGCATGACACCCAACTGCAACACGATAATGCGCAGCTAGATGACACTATTACCAAATATTTAATCTGCAACCCTGCATAATAATAATAATAATAATAATAACACTTACCATAATGCCTTTACGTGTGTATAGCGATGTAACTTCAGTTGAAATTCCTTCTCAGAGCTCTGTCCCACTTCAGAGCTGTGTCCTATTCTTATAGTCATGGCTGTGAGCCAAATGGCCCCCACCAACCTGTGGTATGCCGTCCCACATTTCTAAGATGCTGGGGCGGGGTTTTTAAATATATAAACTTTGGTTTATAAATTAGTAAATGTGATAATTCTTTTCAGTTACAATGAAGATATAATCTGTTAGCGGTACCTTACGACGTGTACTCAGCACTTCAAAAATATACCAAATACTTATATTTATATATATATATTTTTATTTTTATTTAAAAGCACGATAGTTTAAAATAAAATGTCATTATGAGTCAATACATAGTCCTGTAGGCGACTCTAATGTTCTTTTGCAGTGATTAGCATGTTGATTTAATAACCAGATGTTTTTGTTACAAGCATGGCTAGGATTTTTTAAACATATATATATATAAATATATGTATATAGGGTGAGCTGACAGCGCCAGAAAGTAGTAGAAATAATTTTTCACAGTATGTCTATTAAATTCCCCTGTGAAATGTTTGATCTCTAAAATACCACTCCCCTTTCTTTATGGGGCGTCTGCTGAATCTTAAATAAAACCTACACTTGTACGTGTGTAGGATAAAAAGAATTTGGAAAGAGCAGATAAGATCAAAGCGACCACCGGTGGTAAAAACAGTATAAGACTAGAGATATATATTTAAAAGCAAAGGCGGGGTTTATTTATAACGAACGTAATTAGTTAAAAAGTACTTTTAGAAACATATGGCAACATATAAAAAAATGCTTATTTTTCTAAAAAATTTTTTTTTAAAAAACATAAAAGTATTCAGAAGAAAATATAAAAAAGGGCATAGAGGTAATAAATATGAAAGAAATGAGAATGTGTACTAAAAACAGGTCCTCATAATCATAATATGAGTACCATACGAGATAATTGATGTATCTAAAATTAGCTAAAAAAGAGAACGGATGAATAGAATAAACAGCTTAACTTGAGGATTTTCAGTAGTAGCAGGAATCACCCAACGCGTTTCGTCTGGTCTGACTTCATCAAGGGGTAATGAGCACAGTGGGACATAACATCTATTTATACCCCTATGGGTCAGGAAGTGATTAGTGACATCACTTCCTGTGACAGAATTGATTCAGTGTGAACAGGATACAAAAAACACTAGTACGTTTAAAAAACACAACATGAATGAGATCTGCAGTGAGGGAGGTTATATGCAAGGTGAAGCGCCTGACTTGCGCTCAGAAATTGTTTGCGGAGTCTCTGTATATAGAAAAGGACTTCATAACTTGTTAAAGTCCGGTGTATGACGCTAAACGCGTCATTTCCGCCCCACTTCCGGTGTCCGTAGTTCCTTTCCGCGCATGCGCCGGTTACTTTGAAGGGAAGTGCGGCAGCCATTTTCTTAGAGTCCGTGTTATATGACGGCGGTTCAAGCTGGAAGCAGATGCCGGCGGCCATGTTTTCATGGATTGTATGCATATAGTTAGATAGTTTAGATATGCTGACTCCGTCTCCACACAGGAAGCCAAACATGTAAATAGGAAAAACGAGAGTCATTGGAGATATATATGATTCTAAAATCATATCACATTATTGTTTCACTTAAAGATAACACAGATTGGGTAAATAATATATTTTAACTATCATTGAAGACCCTAGTCTGTAGATAATAACATAATATAATTCGCCTACGAAAGTGACATCCATTTGCGACGTCAGATGTGTTCTATAGGTATATATAGGTTTGTAAAACATAAATTTAGGTGAATAGAGGGAGAATGATGCGGTGAGACTGGCGTTTAAAATTATATTAGTATTTATAGATATATATGCATAAATTAGGAACCAAGGAATTAATATTTTAAATAAATGGAGGGCGTGAAGAGAAGGGGGGGGGGGCGGAGAAGGGGAGAAGGGTGGGGGAGGAAAGATGCAGAAAAAACAGAAAAAACACGCCCCTGATCTAGTTGTTACTACAGTACCCGGTCTTCTTGGGATGTTCCCATACCCAGTACTGGCCGGGCCAACACTGCTTGGCTTCCAAGATCGGACGAATTTGGGCATATCCAGTGTGGTATGACTGTAATCTGAGGTCAGGGTAGTGAAAGAGGTGGTCCAGAGGTTGGGGAGCCCAAAGCTCCGTATTCCAACCCGGACTTAGCCAGCAAGAGGGCAGGTGGATATTACCAGGAGTTTAGGAAAGGAGCACAGGCTTAAGTTTATAGAAAGGGGGCTATTTCATAGCCTTCATTCAGTCCGTCCGGATGAAGAGATTCCATTTCATGTATCCAGAACATTTCTCTCCTTGATAGGAGGTTGGAGAGGTCCCCCCCTCTTTCTCCAAGTGTCACTAGTTCCAGGCCCTTGAACGTGAGTTCCTCCGGGTTGGAACCGTGGTGTTGTAGGAAGTGTCTGGATACAGCGTGTGTTTGGACCCGGTTTTTTATATTCCTTATATGCTCCTGTATACGGATTTTCAGTGGTCTTTTAGTCTTGCCAATGTATTTCATCTTGCACGAGCATTCCAAAAGGTAGATAACGGAGCATGTATTACAGTTAATAAAGTGCTTAATTTTGTACTCCTTGGTTTCACCTGTGTTCTTGAAGGTTTTTCTATTTGGGTTCACATATTTGCAGATATTGCAATGACCACATTTGTAACATCCCACACATCTCGGTAGTATGTTTCTTGGAGTGTCATAATTCCTTAACATGCTTGGTGCAAGGAGGTCCTTTAAATTTTGTGATTTCTTGAAAACCACTTGGGGTTCGGTTGGTAAATAGTCTTTGAGAATAGGGTCCATTAATAATATGTTCCAATGTGATTTGAGTGTTTGTTTAATCAGGTTGTCATGTTTACTGTAGGTGGTGATGAATCTAATACTATCTTTATCATTCTCCTTGGGTTTGTATTCCAGAAGTTTGTTTCTTTCCAGGGTTTTTGCTTTTGCATTCGCAGCTGCTAAGATATGTTCAGGATATCCTTTCTCTTTAAATCTCTTTGTGTAGACTGACAGTTGGGCATCACGATCATCCGTCTTCTTGCAGTTCCGTGCAATCCTGGTGAACTGGGAGAGGGGAATATTATTTTTCCATCGTTTAAGGTGGTTGCTCCGATAGTGGACATAGCTGTTTGTGTCCACCTTCTTAATGAAGTTCTTCGTGATGACTTCATTTCCTTGATGAGTCAGTATCAGGTCTAGGAACTCTATCTGTTCCGTATTGTTGTTGGAGGTAAACTTCAAGTTCATAGTGTTGTCAGATATATAGATGAGGAAGTCTTTGAATGAGGTTTCATCGCCGTCCCATATAATTAGAATGTCATCAATATATCTTTTATAAAATATTATCTTCATGTTAAAGGGATGATCCGTAAAAATATATATATATAAAGTTAGGTATATAATTTAGTAATTGTGATAATTCTTTTCAGTTACAATGAAGATATAATCTGTTAGCGGTGCCTTACACGTCGTACTCATTACTTCAAAAATATACCAAATACTTATACAGGTTGAGTATCCCATATCCAAATATTCTGAAATACGGAATATTCCGAAATACGGACTTTTTTTTTGAGTGAGAGTGAGATAGTGAAACCTTTTTTTTTTTTTTTTTTGATGGCTCAATGTACACAAACTTTGTTTAATACACAAAATTATTAATAATATTGTATCAAATGACCTTCAGGCTGTGTATATAAGGTGTATATGAAACAAATGAATTGTGTGAATGTAGACACACTTTGTTTAATGCACAAAGTTATAAAAAATATTGGCTAAAATTACTTTCAGGCTGTGTGTATAAGGTGTATATGTAACATAAATGCATTCTGTGCTTAGATTTAGGTCCCATCACCATGATATCTCATTATGGTATCTAATTATTCCAAAATACGGAAAAATCCGATATCCAAAATACCTCTGGTCCCAAGCATTTTGGATAAGGGATACTCAACATGTATATATATATATATATATATATATATATATATATATATTTATTTATTTATTTAAAAGCACAATAGTTTAAAAATAAAATGTCATTTTGAGTCAACACATAGTCCTGTAGGTGGTGCTAATGTTCTTCTACAGAGATTAACACGTTGATTTAATAACCAGATGTTTTTGTTACAAGCATAGTATTCTGTAGTTCTAAGACTTTTGAATTTGTGTTGTCACGGTAGTCCGTAGATCTGTGGATTTTGAAATTGTGCTGTCATCATTAATCATGCGTGGTCATTAAAATCAATATGTTTTTTAAATCAGTGCCATGTGTGATGCTTCCGTGCATCTAAGAAAATGGACACGGTCATTAGTCATTATGCTTTTAAAGCTGTACCATGTGTACCAAGCGTGACGTTTAAATTGTTGGAATGTGTGAACTATAACATGTGAACTATAACACTGTAATGTTTTGAAAGTGTACAGCCTGGTAAAGTCAATTTTTTCACCACAAGCTGGTTTGTGATACAGCTTTATTGCGTATTCTGCAACTGGTGTTACGTGACACTCTTTTCAAAGTCATTATCTTTTAATACGGTTTAATATCGAACTCTATAAATTTTATATAAAATTTTATATAAAGCGATATCAAACACTATAATTTAATATTAAAGGGGGCGGAGCCTAGGAGAAAGGGTGTGTGTCACCTGTCACTTTGACAGAAAGGTGGTCTTTCTCTACTGGAGGAACTGGTACAATGACCTGTGCCTCCACCAACTTCTGGACAGCTTCCTGTAGTACAGTTCTATCTGCCAGTAGAACTGGCAAGCCTGATTTGAAAAATAGGTGGGGAGGGAGATTTTGTCTGTCTGAGTCTCGCCCACACTGGCCCCACCTACAGGCCGTGCGGTCCACCGTCATGCGGAGGAATCTGGCGTACCTGAAGCAGGCTTTTGTTCATGGGAACCTGCAGCAGCAGGTTTCTTGGATTTAACTCGACCTCCCCTAAAGAAGGTATTGGACGGTTTGGCCCTTCTAGGCTTGTTAGGCCGAAAGGACTGAGATGCTGATGAAGAGAAGTATTTCTTCGGAGCAGGAGCAGCTGAAGGAAGAAACGTAGACTTACCCGCTGTAGCCGTGGATATCCACGCATCCAAAGCTTCCCCAAAGACCTGTGTAGGGTAGAGACTCCACACTTTTCCTGGATTCCGCGTCGGCAGACCACTGGCACAGCCACAGTCCCCGACGAGCTGAAACAGACATGGAAGAGATCCCCGCAGCCATGCAACCCAGGTCTTTAATGGATTCTACCATAAAACCTGCTGAATCGTGAATGTTACGCAAAAACAATTCAACATCCCCTCTATCCATCGTATCCAAATCCTCTAGTAAGATAGCCGACCACTTTACTATAGCCCTTGCAATTCATGCACTAGCAATAGTGGGATGTAATATGGCTCCTGAAGCAGTGTACATTGATTTAAGTGTATTATCAATTTTTCTATCAGCCGGCTTCTTTAAGGCGGTAGAGCCTGGAACAGGTAAAACCATCTTTTTATTTAGAGTCTGGACACAGATGCGTCAACAATAGGCGGGTTTTCCCATTTTTTTCTATCCTCCTCTGGAAAAGAAACGCCACCTGGACCCTTTTAGGGATCTGGAATTTTTTCTCCGGGTTTTCCCATGCTTTCTCAAATATAGAATTAAATTCCTTTGACGCAGGGAAGGTTAGCGAGGCTTTCTTATTTTAAGTGAAAAAAGCCTCCTCAACCTGCTCAGGTGTGGTATCATTTATATTTAACACATCCCCGATAGCCTCTATCATTAATTGCACCCCCTTTTCAAGAGAGGCAGATCCCCGCAACACATACCCATTACCGTCTGTGGTATCAGAATCGGTATCCGTGTCATCTTGCAAGCGCGCGTGTTTGGGGGTATATAGCGGGGCTTCCTGAGGTACCAGAATCGGGCCATACTGCCATGGACTTCTGTAATACCTGGGTTGCAGACTCATTACTCGCAACCCTGTCAGAAATCTGAGTAATCCAAAATTTGATAGAGGAAAACCATTCAGGCTCCCTTGCTGGAATCTGTGCTAAACCAGTGCTATCCTGATTACATGGAATGGGATCATCCTGTGAGGACATATCCTCCGCAACATATGACACAGTGTCCCTGGACATAGCTAAAGGAGACCACCAAACACTCCACACACACATAGGTGAGGGCAGACAGAGTTTCCCCCCCCCAAGAATGGCAAGAGAGACAGAGAGATTAGAGCCAACCCACACACAGCACTTTTACCAAAGGGAGACCCCTTGTCAGCGCTGACTGTGCACCTTAATAGGATACACAGTCGTATGGAAGCCCCCCTCCCCCCTTCTACAACCCCCTGGTATCGTTTACAGGTAGCTGAAGTTGCTGTGGAGGGACCTTCTTTCCTGGCGCTGAAACGCTGCTGGGTCTGCTCTGAGAATCTCCGCCCCCAAAATGGCGCTGTCTTCCCGCTCTTCTTCTGCTTATACAGGCCTGAGGATTTAGGGCTGGCTGAGATCCTGGGACCCCGACAGGCTTCTGGACCAGTGTAGGATGTAGCACTGGCCCAGGGCGCCCCTCACAGCACCACACCATGTACCGCTGAGCCATCCCCGGAGCGCAGTTAATACTTCGCTCCTACCCTGTTGCCGCCATCTTCACACCAACCCCACGCTTGCTAGGGGGGTCGGTGTCTCACTCGCCACCGATTCTTCAGCTCTGCAAGGGGGTGGCGGCATGCTGCTGGGGCGAGCGGTCCCCTGTGGCGGAGAACAATCAGACCCCTCTGGAGCTCAGTGTCCAGTCAGCGGAGACAGTGGCTCAGAACCCGCAGGGCGGACACTGCTCCCCCTCTTAGTCCCACGCTGCAGGAAGGCTGTTGCCAGCAGCCTCCGTGTAAAACAAAAAACTCTAAAACAACATTTTAATAGGAAAACTCAGGAGAGCTCCCCTAGCTGTGACCGGCTCCTCCGGGCACATTTTCTAAACTGAGTCTGGTAGGAGGGCATAGAGGGAGGAGCCAGCCCACACTCTCAAACTCTTAAAGTGCCAGTGGCTCCTAGTGGACCCGTCTATACCCCACGGTACTAATGTGGACCCCAGCATCCTCTAGGACGTAAGAGAAATACAGAGATATGATCAGATACAGTAATTTATCCCATTGGCCGTACACTGTAGACTGCTACTTCAGATCATGTGGAAAATAGTGAATGAAATGTGAGCGGGACTGCTGAGGTATATCACAGGGATGTATAGTATAGAAAATTAGACATCTGCTGTTGTGATCTTCTCACAGAAGTGTGTCTGTTACAATAGCATTGCAGACCACCATCAGTGAAAATATACATAATGAGAGTGCCTGTATGTAAATTTAGGAGGATAGCATACCTCCCAACATCGGGAGACGGGGAAGCGGGACTTCCAGGCCCACGCAGCGGTCAAAAGGGTGAGTGGCCTATGTAAAGGGTGTCAGGAATCGGCGGTCAGCTGCGTCTCACCTACCAGCGTGCTGGTGTGCAGGCCTCCGGAGGTCATGGCCCCAGTCGCGGCTGTATGGATGCACTGACCGCGAGCATCATTTCCCGTGTCGCTGAGTGCCCCTGAGTCTGGTCCTGCGTTTGTGTTCTGCTGTGTGCCAGCATCCGGTCCGTGTGGATGCTGCTGTGATTCCTACTTCCAATCCAGCCCTGAGTTTCCAGCCAGAACACTGCGACCAATCACTGCAGAGCAAGGGGTATAAGTTCCTGTCCGGGGCTCACTCTCATCGCCTCGGACAACGAGTCACATACCCTGTGTCGAGTTCTCCCAGTTCCTGCGTTCCTGTTTCCAGCGATCCTTTGTGGATATCTCACTTGTTCCAGATTCCGTTTCCACTGCTCTCCTGTTACTCCGGACTTCAGCTACATCCAGCTTCAAAACCCATCAGCAGTAAGAGACTCTCCTCAGGTGTTTTTTCTTATTACTTACCTGTGCACTAATTGTCAGCATACCATCTGTGCAACTCAGCCGCATAACATCTACTGGCTTAGAGACTGTCTCCTGCTTTAGCCTCAGTGTGGCTATATGGACTTGTGCTTTAACAGAGACTGTGAGTTACTCATATATTCTGGAGTTCTGCTATTATTTCCATTATCCGTTTATCCTGTGTTATTCAGAGACTGTGTATTTCCAAATACTACCGGAGTTCTGTTATCTCACCTGCATTTCATTGTCAAGTTATTTACGTTCTGCTGCAAAAGACTTTTATGTTATTTGGATTCGGTTATCTGTCATAAGTTTTCTACATTACCGGTTTCCACCATATTCAGTATTGTACCATCTGCTTTACATTAATAAATATCAGCGCTTATGCGCAGGACTTTCATATTGCCTCCCCGCTTTATACATCGCACCAACACTGACCCACTAGCGCCCCCGCCGGGGACCGACAAATCCAGAGACCTGACAGTTTGTCCGAGGCGCATGGACCCGGACGGTGGTCAGAGTGTGGGGTCAGGGACACTCCAAGGCTTAGTGTCACGACTAGATGGTCAAGAGGCTGCGCAGCAGCAGCAGATTATACAATACCTGCAGGAAATGTCTTCTCGTTTAGACACTCTGCAACAGTCATTTCCAACCTCAGCTCCTCCAGTGTCCTCATCTGTTTCTGCTCCTGTTCCTAGTTCCATAGTTTCTACCTCTCCAGTTGCTCCTATTCCAATGTCTCGCATCCATCTTCCTACACCAAGTAAATTTGATGGTAATCCTAAAATGTGTCGTGGATTTTGAATCAATGCGAAGTCCACTTTGAATTGCAACCACAGAACTTTCCAACACCTAGAGCAAAGGTTGCATATATTGTCTCTCTGTTAACTGGTTCTGCTCTGAATTGGGTCTCTCCGCTGTGGGAGCGAGCAGATGCACTACTGAATAATTATACAGAGTTTGTTGCCGCATTCCGACGCATCTTTGACGAGCCTGGGCGTACGACTTCTGCTTCTTCAGACCTCCTTCAGATCCGCCAGGGAACACGTACTGTGGGTCAGTACGTCATCCAGTTCCAGACATTGGCATTAGAGGTGAAGTGGAACAACCAGGCATTGTTTGCCGCCTTCTGGCATGGTCTGTCTGACCGCATAAAGGATGAATTGACTACTCGAGATCTACCAGAGCAACTGGAGGCCCTGATCTCTCTATGTGTCAAGTTAGATCTACGTTTACGCGAGCGAGCCTGTGAACGTTATCGAGGTGATCTTCGCAAGCACCGAGTTATGCCTCCTGTACAGTCTCCACCTATCATTGCTGACGAACCTATGCAGGTAAACAAATTTCGTTTAACACCTGAGGAGCGGTCCAGAAGAATAAAAGGAAGACTGTGTCTCTACTGTGCTGCGGATGGTCATCTGATTGGTTCCTGCCCTGCTCGGTCGGGAAACGCCAGGCCCTAACTTGCAAAGGAGGAGTCAAGTTAGGGACCTTGAATAAAGCTCCTTCATCTCAAGATTTAATATTGCCTGTCACTTTGGAAATGCCAGATGGACTCCAGTCCTTGTCCGCTTTAGTGGATTGTGGTGCTGCTGGGAATTTCATCACACAAGCTGCAGTGGATAGACTTTCTCTCCCAGTGTCAAAGCTGTCTCATCCGGTTTATCTTACTGCCGTAGACGGGAGCCGTATTGCTGAAGGATCCATCACTCAGCAAACCAAGTCGGTAGTTCTGGGAGTGGGCTTCCTGCATTCTGAGCTCATCAAATTCCTGGTCATACCAAAAGCTACCTATGAGATTGTACTGGGTATGCCTTGGCTTCAATTGCACAATCCACAATTTGACTGGTCTACCTTACAGTTGACGGTGTGGAGTTCCTCCTGTCTCCATTCATGCTTAGCTCAAGTTTGTCCAATAAAATCCACAAGTGTAAAGCCTCAGTCTGGTCTTCCAGAGGCTTATCAGGAATTCACTGACGTCTTCAGTGAGAAAGCTGCTGATATCTTACCGCCTCATCGAGAATGGGACTGTCCCATTGATTTGGTCCCAGGGAGCAAGCCACCTAGAGGGCGAACATATCCTCTTTCAGTTCCAGAGACTCAAGCAATGAGCGAATATATTAAGGAGAATTTACAAAAAGGGTTTATCCGTCAATCTTCTTCTCCGGCCGGTGCGGGATTCTTCTTTGTTAAGAAAAAGGATGGAGGTCTACGCCCCTGTATTGATTATCGGGGTTTAAATGACATCACGATTAAAAACAGCTACCCGTTACCTCTCATCACAGAGCTGTTTGACAGAGTCAGAGATGCCTCCATCTTCACAAAACTGGATCTTCGCGGGGCTTATAATTTAATCAGGATTCGAAGTGGTGATGAGTGGAAAACCGCCTTCAATACTCATGACGGCCACTACGAATATCTAGTGATGCCCTTCGGCTTGAGTAATGCCCCGGCTGTGTTCCAAAACTTCGTCAACGAAGTATTTAGAGATCTCCTGTATAAGTGTGTGGTTGTTTACCTCGATGACATCCTGATATTTTCCCGTGATTTAGTTACTCATCGCCAACAGGTAAAAGAGGTTCTTCGACGTCTTCGGCAGAATCATCTGTATGGCAAACTATCTAAATGTACGTTTGAAGCTTCTTCAATATCTTTCCTGGGATACATTATTTCCGGAACAGACCTTCAAATGGACCCAGCTAAACCAGAAGCCATAGAAAATTGGTCTCTTCCAACAGCACTCAAGTCAGTTCAACGTTTTATTGGCTTCGCTAACTACTACAGGAAGTTTATTAAGGGCTTTTCCACATTAATAGCCCCAATTACCTGCCTAACCCGAAAAGGGGGAAATCCTTCTCAATGGTCTGATGTAGCACTGTCTGCTTTTCATAAAATAAAACAGGCTTTTATTTCAGCTCCCGTGTTACAACAGCCAGATGTCAACAAGGCCTTCATCTTGGAAGTAGACGCCTCAACGGTTGGCGTGGGCGCAGTCCTGTCACAGGTGGGAGTTGATGGTAAGACTCACCCTTGCGGGTTTTTCTCTCGTAGATTCTTGCCCGCAGAAATGAACTATACCATCGGTGACCAGGAGCTGTTGGCAATCAAATTGACTCTTGAAGAATTTAGATATCTGCTGGAGGGTGCGAGATTCCCTATTGCCACCTACACGGATCACAAGAACCTTCTTTATTTGAAGGCAGCGCAGTGTCTGAATCCCCGACAAGCAAGGTGGGCCCTATTCTTTTCTCGTTTTGATTTTAAGTTGATGTTTAGACCTGGCTCACAAAATGTTAAGGCAGATGCATTATCTCGCTCTATGAGCTTAACTGAGGAATCATCAGAACAAGCTGCTCGACCCATATTAAATCCTGTGGTGTTCGCAGCTACAGGGGTGTCCCAAGTTCCACCTCCAGGCAAGATGTTTGTCTCTCCTGAGCTTCGTCCAAATCTCCTGTCCTGGGCTCATACATCCAAATTTACTGGTCACCCTGGAGTCTTAAAAACTTTCAAGTTTCTGTCCCAAACTTATTGGTGGCCTCATATGAAAGTAGATGTTCAGGAATTCATAGCTTCATGTCCCAAATGTGCTCAGCACAAAGTTCCTCGTCAGGCTCCTGCAGGACAATGTCACGATCTAGGTAATTCCTCATCAGTATTTACCTTCCAAATGCCTCCTGAGACTGTCCCAGTGTTCCAAGCCTGGATTCCATCTGCACTGTCTGTGTGCAGCACGCTGCATCTCATTGTCAACAGTGTTTCCAGCCTACAAGCTTCTACAGACTTTCTCCTGCAATTCCATTCTGCAGATCAGCCTGACTTCCCTGGTGATTACACTCTGCTGTGTAACCCGACTCTCCTGTGTTAACCCCCTACAGCCTACTTTGGATTCCTGTGTTTGAACTTTTGCTTTGCAGTAATCATCCTTCATTCTTCAGTTTCTGCGCACTCCACCTCATTCCTCATCTTCCAGCGAACCCCAGCTTCATTCCTCATCTTCCAGCGAACCCCAGCCTCATTTATCGTTTACAGGACTTTCTTCCATATTCCAGGTTACTGGCCTTTACCGATTGTGAACCTAATTATCACGTGTGACTTTCTATTATTCTTTTGCACGTTATTTGACTTTTTATTTAATAAAAGCACTTAAGGAATTCCCAGTTGTCGTGGTCACGCCCTCGGGCATTCTTTGCTGCTGTCAATACGTATGTCCAGGAGTCACATAGCTCCTCCTAAATTTAAGTACCCGTCAGCCCCTACAACTGAGGCTCCCAGTCACGGTCTCCAGCCCTCAGTTGTGACAGACAATTGCTACCAAATTCCATTCCCAAGCGCCCCTGGTCTCATTTATCAATGGACTTCATTTCCGATCTTCCTCCCTCTAATGGATATCATACCATCTGGGTAGTGGTTGATAGGTTTTCACAAATGGCACATTTCATCCCACTCATGGGATTACCCTCTGCTCCAAAGCTGGCACAGTTATTTCTTCGTGAAATCTTTAGGTTACATGGACTTCCAACAGAAATAATATCCGACCGTGGTGTACAGTTTGTGGCAAAGTTTTGGAGGGCTCTGTGTTCTGCGCTACAGGTCAAACTTAAGTTCTCTACGGCCTATCACCTTCAAACAAATGGGCAGACGGAGAGGGTAAATCAAGAGCTTGAGACCTATCTAAGACTGTATATTTCCTCTTCACAGGATAACTGGGTAGATTTATTGCCTTGGGCGGAATTTGCTCATAATTTTCGATATCATACTTCCACAGATACAACTCCTTTTTTCGCAGTTTATGGTCAACATCCTAGAGTACCAGATTTCCAAGATTTACCTGTCATAGACGTGCCCGCAGCTGCTTCTGCTCTTCAGCGGTTCTCTCAAATTTGGAAGAAGATTCATCTGTCTCTCAAAAAGGTTTCTCAGCGGTATAAAATGTTTGCTGATCGAAAGAGACGAGCAGTTCCCAGTTTAAAGCCAGGCGACAAAGTCTGGTTATCTACTCGGAATCTCCGTCTCAGAGTTCCTTCGATGAAATTTGCCCCACGGTTTATTGGACCATTCCCAGTAGAAAGTGTTATTAATCCAGTGGCTTATAAATTAAAACTGCCTTCCTATTTGAAAGTACCCAACTCATTCCATATTTCTCTCCTCAGACCACTAATTCTCAATCATTTCCAGAGAGCGCTTCCAGTAGGCCCAAAGGTACAAACTCATCGGGGCGTGGAATACGAGGTGGAAAAGATCTTGGACTCTCGTCATCGCTACGGTCAGTTGCAATACCTAATTGACTGGTCTGTATATGGTCCTGAAGAGAGGAGTTGGGTCAACGCTACGGATGTGCACGCTCCACGGTTGGTGCAAGCCTTCCACAGACCCTTCCCTGCCAAGCCTCGTGGGTGTTCGGAGTCCACCCATAAAGGAGGGGGCACTGTCTGGAATCGGCGGTCAGCTGCGTCTCACCTACCAGCGCGCTGGTGTGCAGGCCTCCGGAGGTCATGGCCCCAGTCGCGGCTGTATGGATGCACTGACCGCGAGCATCATTTCACGTGTCGCTGAGTGCCCCTGAGTCTGGTCCTGCGTTTGTGTTCTGCTGTGTGCCGGCATCCGGTCCGTGTGGATGCTGCTGTGATTCCTACTTCCAATCCAGCCCTGAGTTTACAGCCAGAACACTGCGACCAATCACTACAGAGCAAGGGGTATAAGTTCCTGTCCGGGGCTCACTCTCATCGCCTCGGACAACGAGTCACATACCCTGTGTCGAGTTCTCCCAGTTCCTGCGTTCCTGTTTCCAGCGATCCTTTGTGGATATCTCACTTGTTCCAGATTCCGTTTCCACAGCTCTCCTGTTACTCCGGACTTCAGCTACATCCAGCTTCAAACCCATCAGCATAAGAGACTCTCCTCAGGTGTTTTTTCTTATTACTTACCTGTGCACTAATTGTCAGCATACCATCTGTGCAACTCAGCCGCATAACATCTACTGGCTTAGAGACTGTCTCCTGCTTTAGCCTCAGTGTTTGCTATATGGACTTGTGCTTTAACAGAGACTGTGAGTTACTCATATATTCTGGAGTTCTGCTTTCATTTCCATTATCCGTTTATCCTGTGTTATTCAGAGACTGTGTATTTCCAAATACTACCGGAGTTCTGTTATCTCACCTGCATTTCATTGTCAAGTTATTTACGTTCTGCTGCAAAAGACTTTTATGTTATTTGGATTCGGTTATCTGTCATAAGTTTTCTACATTACCGGTTTCCACCATATTCAGTATTGTACCATCTGCTTTACATTAATAAATATCAGCGCTTATGCGCAGGACTTTTATATTGCCTCCCCACTTTATACATCGCACCAACACTGACCCACTAGCAGCCCCGCCGGGGACAGACAAATCCATAGACCTGACTAAGGGTGTGTGGCTTTGATGGCGTGCCGCGATCGCAAGCCATGTCCCGTTTTCCATCACATTGGGGGCATGCCCAGCGCTCTATGATCTGCTGGCATGCCCCCAGACACTATGTCTCTCGTGAATAGACACTAGGCAGAGTGGCAAGTGACAGTAGCCTCCCAACTGTCAGTCTCCCTCACCGCGGGACACTGCGGCTTGTGGGTGGGACAGTCCCAAATAAACGGGACTTTCCCATGGGATAGTGTGGAGTTAACATGCCACTGTGATGCTGCTGCCTCAGAATGTGTAATATACATTATACTCTGGGTGAGCGATCCCTAGTGGTAGAGGTATTCACAGAGAAAGTTTAGTGGATATGTTTGTAGGTACAAATTCCGTTAAACAGTCTGGAGCCCTAATTGGGTATTGCAAACAATTTTTATGGGAAACCCACAATATCCAGAGTAGAAGTGAAATGTAAAAGGTACCTGGAGTTCACAGATGGGCTTGGTGCTAATAAGGAGGGCAGTTCCACATGTACTAACCCTCCACAACAGGACCAGACAGCTATTTCACCCTTAGGGGGGCTTCTTTAGTGGTAGCCTATATATATAGTTGCATATCCAATGCTGGAGTATCCTCAAGCTCAAATATATATATATATATATATATATATATATACATATACACACACCGACTAGGGGTTCCAGCGACCAACGGTGTGGTATTTACAAGTTTTACCAAATTTATCACCACACTACAGTGTGTATATAATGGAAAAAAAATATTTTATTTTACAATACTCTAAAAAAATATATATATGAATATATATATAGATATAAAAATCAATATACAATACAGGGGAATTCTACTTAAAGTGCAAATTGCAAAGTACACAGATAGCTCCAAATAAGTAAAGTAAAGCTTAGGAGTCTTAACTGGTTCAGCAGGAGGTCTCTAGGGAAAGGCCCAATGCGTTTCGTCTCTCAGACTTCTACATGGGATTATGTGGTAAAGACAGATGTAACTGGCTTCACTAAACAAAAACAAATGCACTTCTTACTGAAGAAGCCAGGAAATTACCGGTGTCTGGGGTGCACAACATGTGGGTACCTGGAACAGGGCAATACGTATCCACATCCCCATTTGGGTATTTTGATTAAAATCAACCAGGTTTTTACTTGCAATTCTACTCACGTCATTTACTGCATCAGATGCCCTTGCCGCATGGTGTATGTCGGCAAAACTGTGAGGCAATTTAAAGAGAGGAAGGCGCTGCATCGCAGTGCCATCCTGGCAGCAATCAACAGTAAACCAACTGAACAACCTGTCATCGAGCACTTTAGAGATTTTAAACAGGTTTATCTACAATTCGGTATAAAATGATTAATGGTGTTCCAGAGTGTTGGTGAGGTGGAGACAGAGCTCATATATTACTACAAAAAGAGGCACAATGGATTTATAGATTAAACACTGTATACCCGAATGGGTTAAATGAGCAATTGAATCTTAATGTGTTTCTATAGTGACATTATTAATCCTGCCTCTTGTGTATATTTAAACTTACATTTTTATGCATCTGTTACGTGTCTGTTCCAGGCGCAATATGCACTCAATGGTGAGCCAGCTTTTGTTTATTTATGTTTCTTAGCAACCTGACTCGTTACTGGTTCTGACGTCATGAGAGGCGCGACTTAGCACAACACAGACGCCGGGACCACGAGTCGGCAGGTGTACTCTTCACTGGGTGACTTGGGATATAAGGTAAGACATTTTTTTATCTTGTTGTAACTCCTGATGAAAATTTCAGTAGAGAAATTGAAACGTTGAGAGAATGAAGGATCTCCGTTGTTCTTTTTTAAAAATGCTGTGAGTGCCGCCATATGAACTAAAAACTCAACATGTATGCTGAGGAGGCCACCCGGCTCTGCTGTATATGAAGAGAGGAGAGTGCCTGATTTTGAACATTGATTATAACGAGATTTATGGTAAGAAATTACCTTTGTTAAAACTCTTTCTGCGAGGTACACTGGGCTCCACAAGGAATGGACAATGGGGTGTAGAGTAGGATCTTGATCCGAGGCACCAACAGGCTCAAAGCTTTCACTGTTCCCAGAATGCATAGCGCCGCCTCCTATATCACCCCGCCTCCCTGCACAGGATCTCAGTTTTTAGTTAACCAGTCCAATGCAGTAGCAGGAAAAGAGACAACAACGGTTAGTAGCCACAACACCGCATTCTCACGACAGGAGATATGTCAGCGGCTAATGCCATACCAACCCAAAGAAGCTAAGTGCGTCAGGGTGGGCGCCTTGTGGAGCCCAGTGTACCTTGCAGAAAGTTTTAACAAAGGTAAGTTCTTACCATAAAACTCGTTTTCTGCTGCGGGGTACACTGGGCACCACAAGGAATGTACAATGGGGATGTCCTAAAGCAGTTCCTTATGGGAGGGGACGCACTGTAGCGGGCACAAGAACCCGGTGTCCAAAGGAAGCATCCTGGGAAGCGGCAGTATCGAAGGTATAGAACCTTATGAACGTGTTCACAGAGGACCATGTAGCCGCCTTGCACAATTATTCAAGGGTCGCACCACGTTGGGCCGCCCAAGAAGGTCCAACAGACCAAGTGGAATGGGCCTTAATGTGATCAGGAGCAGAGAGACCAGCCTTCACATAAGCATGTGCAATCACCATTCTAATCTATCTGGCCAAAGTTTGCTTGTGAGCAGGCCAGCCACATTTGTGAAACCCAAACACAACAAAAAAAGAATCATATTTCCTAATAAGAGCAGTTCTCTTCACATAGATACGGAGAGCCCGTACCACATCCAAAGACCGCTCTTTGGGAGACAGACCAGGAGAAACAAGTGCCGGAACTACAATCTCCTGATTAAGGTGGAACGAAGAAACCACCTTAGGTAGATAGCCGGGACGAGTCCTAAGAACCGCCCGGTCACGGTGAAATATCAGATATGGGGAACTACAGGACAAGGCACCCAAATCCGACACTATTCTAGCTGAAGCAATAGCCAGCAGAAACACCACCTTAAGGGAAAGCCACTTAAGGTCAGCTGAACCAAGAGGTTCAAACGGAGACTCTTGTAACATCTCCAAAACCACCAACAAGTCCCAAGGAGCCACAGGCGGGACATAGGGAGGTTGGATACGCAACACGCGCTGAGTAAAGATATGCACATCAGGTAAGGTCGCAATTTTTCTCTGAAACCACACCGACAAGGCAGATATTTGAACCTTGAGGGAGGCCAGATGCAGGCCTAAGTCCAGGCCCTGCTGAAGAAAAGCCAACAACTTGGCTATACTAAACTTGGAAGCGTCATAATCGTTAGATGCGCACCAAACAAAGTAAGAATGCCAGACCCTATAGTAATCCGAGCCGAAGCCGGTTTCCAGGCCCGCAACATAGTTTGAATGACCGCCTCAGAAAACCCTTTAGCCCTTAAGACGGAAGCTTCAAGAGCCACGCCGTCAAAGACAGCCGGGCTAGGTCCTGGTAGACACAGGGGCCCTGAACGATGAGGTCTGGGCGTTGTGGAAGTAGAATTGGACGCTCGGTCGATAGGCCTTGCAGGTCTGAGAACCAGTGCCGTCTGGGCCACGCTGGAGCTATGAGAAGCAGAATTCCTTTTTCTTGCTTGAACTTCCGAATTACCCTGGGCAGGAGTGACACCGGAGGGAACACGTACGGCAGCCAAAACCTCCACGTACCGCCAGGGCATCCACGAATGCTTCTTGAGGATCCCTTGTCCTTGCTCCGAAGACCGGAACCTTGTGATTGTGTCGAGACGCCATCAGATCTACGTCTGGAAGGCCCCACCTTTCCACTGGGAGTTGAAACACTTCTGGATGGAGGCCCCACTCGCCGGCATGCACGTCCTGATGACTGAGAAAGTCCGCTTCCCAATTCAGGACTCCCGGAATGAATATTGCCGATATGGCCGGTAGATGGCGTTCTGCCCACTGTAGAATCCGTGAGACTTCCTTCATTGCTAGGCGGCTTCGAGTGCTGCCTTACTGATTTATGTAAGCCACTGTGGTGGCGTTGTCCGACTGTACTTGAACAGGACGGTTCTGAATTAAATGCTGGGCTAGGTTCAAGGCATTGAAGACCGCCCGCAGCTCCAGAATATTGATAGAGAGGAGGGACTCCTCCTTGGTCCACCGCCCCTGAAGGGAGTGTTGCTCCAGCACCGCGCCCCAACCTCTTAGACTGGCATCTGTCGTCAACAAGACCCAGTCGTATATCCAGAACGGACGGCCCCTGCACAGTTGTTGGTCCCGGAGCCACCAGAGCAGCGACAGACGGACCTCCGGAGTCAATGAGATCATTTGAGACCTGATCCGGTGAGGCATGCCGTCCCATTTGGCTAGAATCAGCTTCTGGAGAGTGCGAAAGTGAAATTGAGCGTACTCCACCATGTCGAATGCTGACACCATGAGGCCCAGCACCTGCATCGCCGAATGTATCGACACTTGCGGACGAGATAGGAAGCAACAAATCCTGTCCTGAAGTTTCAGGACTTTCTCCTGAGACAGGAACAACCGCTGGTTGTGAGTGTCCAATAGTGCTCCCAGATGCACCATGCTCTGAGCAGGGATCAGGGATGACTTCTTCCAGTTGATGGAAACCTTCACAAACCTGTTCAATGCCTTGAGGTTGAGAATGGGTCGGTTTCGGTACTAGAAACAGCGGAGAATAGTACCCCCGGCCCCTCTGCACAAGAGGCACCTGTACTACGACTCCTGTATCCAGGAGGGTCTGTAACACCGAATGTAGAGTGTTTGCCTTTGTCTTGTCCAACGGGACATCTGTCTGGCAAAATCGAAGAGGGGGTCGGTTTTTGAAGGCTATGCCGTAACCTCGAGTGACGACTTCCCGTACCCAGGCATCTGCAGTGGTCTTCAACCATTCCTGGGTATACCCTAGAAGCCGCCCCCCCCACCCCGGGATCCCCCAGAGGGAGGCCCGCCCCGTCATGCGGCAGTCTTATCTGTCTTGGAAGCTGGCTGACGGGCCGCCCAGGCTCTTTTCGGCTTAGGCTTACCAGGTTTGGAAGTGCGGGCCTGCTTGTTGTACGCCTGACCTTTTGCTTTACCTGAAGGATGAAAGGGGCGAAAGGAAGTACTTTTAGCCTTCGACACAGAAGGAGCAGTACTTGGCAGACAGGCAGTTTTGGCAGTAGCCAAGTCAGCCACAATCTTATTTAAATCCTCCCCAAACAGAATATCTCCCTTAAAAGGGAGTACCTCCAGGGTTTTTCTAGAGTCCAGATCCACAGACCAGGATCTCAGCCACAATATCCGGCGAGCCAGGACTGACGTAGTAGAGGCCTTGGCTGCCAGGATACCGGCATCAGAAGCCGCCTCTTTAATATAACGAGAAGCTGTGACAATATAAGACAAGCATTGACTAGCATGGTCAGAGGAGATTTCAGCATCTAACTCCAAGGCCCATGCTTCAATGGCCTCTGCAGCCCAAGTAGCTGCAATAGTGGGCCGTTGTGCAGCACCCGTGAGGGTGTAAATCGCTTTCAGACAACCCTCCACACGTTTATCCGTAGGCTCTTTTAGAGACGTGATGGTAGTGACCGGTAGAGCTGAGGAAACCACCATCCTAGCCACATGTGAGTCCACTGGAGGAGGCGTTTCCCAATTCTTAGACAGCTTCGGCGCGAGGGGATAGCGAGCCAGCATCTTCTTTTGAGGCACAAACTTCGTACCCGAGTTTTCCAAGGGTTCCTGACGTATATCAATTAGGTGGTCAGAGTGAGGTAAAACTTGTTTAATCACCTTCTGACGCTTGAACCTATCTGGTTTCTTAGGAGGAACGGATGGCTCCGGATCATCCGTAATCTGTAAAATTTACTTAATAGCCTCAAAAACATCAGGAACATCCACATGTGGACCACCCTCCCCCTCAGCCGTATCGGAGTCAGAACCTGTGGGGTCAGTGTAAGTGCCGTCTTCATCCGACGAGGTGTCAGTGACTGCAGTGGATTGTGAGGAGACAAGCGCTCGCTTAGAGGACCCCTTGGACGTAGGCGAGCGACGGTCAGACTTTTTAGTAGTCAGGGACTGGTTCAACTTCTTTATTTGAGCAGATAAATCGTCCGCCCACGGCGGGTTAGCTGCAGGGACCACAAACGGTTGCACCGGCATTGGGGGTCCCATAGGGGGTGTTAGTTTATGAACTAGCGTATGCAGAAGCGTGGAAAAAGCGGCCCACGGCGGGTCATTATTTGCCCCCGTTGCCACCGTCCCACTGGGGGGCAAGGAGCCCCCAGAACCAGAGCCCAAAGCTGCTATATTCTCCTCATAGGTATCTGCGGCTTAAGCAACACCGGCAGTGTGTTCAGCCCCAGAACCGTTACCCTCAGAAGCAGACATGATATAACTTGCAGTATCAGGTAACACAGTACAATTTGTCAGTAGCACAATACCTCTAGTCCAAACCCCTGCGCAGTGTAGTCAGTACCAGCATAGATAAAGGAGAGATATGGTGACTAAATCACAGAGAAAAATACGTAATACAGTATATCTTTGTGAAAATACTATATTAGATAAAACCTGACGCACCAAGCCCCCTCAGGTTATAGAATATAGGGATAGCAGGTTGAGTGAAAGACACGAAATGGACACCACTCAGCTATCAAATGCACACACAAATAGTCACAGTCTGTACAATGCAGAGGTTATTACTAACAATAATACTGCACTGGACTAGCTTACACAGCTATATAACAATAGATATAACAGTACACAGTTAGGACTGGATGTATATCACAGGGTAATTGTACTAGGAAATCCTGACTAAGTGCACTCTTTCTTAACTAACACTGACTAAAAAAGGCAGGTAGAATACTTAAGTGTCTTGTAAAGACAACCAGGCGGCTTTACATAGAAGGATTTGCCCAAGCATTCCCAGGAACAGTGAGCTGAGGAATAATGGCGCCGCAGACACTGCCAGGGAGTGAGGGAGAGACAGATATGCAGCTCCAGGGCGGGAACATTTGCAGAAAATGGCACCCTGGGGCTGGGGGAGGGGCTTCAGGTCCAAGCTCTATCCCCCTGCTGGCAAAACCACCGGGTACTGCGGGCTCTAATAAAACGGTTTATAGAGAAAACCTGACCTGTCCCATGCCCTGGTGATCTAGTGGGATCGCCTGTACTGCCACAGTGTCCACCGCCAGCGCGCGCGGCCCGCCTCCCACTGACCGCGACGGATCGCGATAAAGACCGGGTCCCGCAAGCGGGACCCTCTTACCACCTCCCGAAGCGCGGCCACCCGATCCTGGAGAGCCCCTGTCGTGTGTGCCTGACAAGAAGAAAACCGGAGCCTCCTGCTGTAGTTACCCAGCAACCAGGGCTCGGGAGTGTACAGCGCCGCTGGGGAGAGCCGGAGCTGCAGCCGTGAATGTCCACTGACATGTAACACTGCTGCTGCCCTTGAAGTCTTCACTTTTTTCCTCAGAAAAAAAGCTCTTCTTAGGGCTGCATGGAGCAGCCCCTCCGTTAAGTGCCTGCTACTGCAGCACCAACTACAAAACTGAGATCCTGTGCAGGGAGGCGGGGTGATATAGGAGGCGGCGCTATGCATCCTGGGAACAGTCAAAGCTTTGAGCCTGATGGTGCCTCGGATCAAGATCCTACTCTACACCCCATTGTCCATTCCTTGTGGAGCACAGTGTACCCCGCAGAAATATATATATATGTATATATATATATATATATATATATATACACAGTTGTGCTCATAAGTTTACATACCCTAGCAGAATTTGTGATTTTCTGGCCATTTGTCAGAGAATTATGAATGATAACTCACAAACTTTTCTTTCACTCATGGTTAGTGGTTGGGTGAAGGCCTTTATTGTCAAACAACTGTGTTTACTCTTTTTAAATTATAATGACAACAGAAACTACCCAAATGACCCTGATCAAAAGTTTACATGCCCTGGAGATTTTGGCCTGATAACATGCACACAAGTTGACACAAACGGGTTTGAATGGCTACTAAAGGTAACCATCCTCACCTGTGATCTGTTTGCTTGTAATCAGTGTGTGTGTATAAAAGGTCAGTGAGTTTCTGGACTCCTGAAAGACCCTTGCATCTTTCATCCAGTGCTGCACTAACGTGTCTGGATTCTGAGTCATGTGGAAAGCAAGAGAATTGTCAAAGGATCTGCGGGAAAAGGTAATTGAACTGTATAAAACAGGAAAGGGATATAAAAAGATATCCAAGCAATTGAGAATGCCAATCAGCAGTGTTCAAACTCTAATTAAGAAGTGGAAAATGAGGGATTCTGTGGAAACCAAATCACGGTCAGGTAGAACAACAAAAATTTCAGCCACAACTGCCAGGAAAATTGTTTGGGATGCAAAGAAAAATCCACAAATAGCTTCAGCTGAAATACAGGACTCTCTGAAAAAAAGTGGTGTGGCTGTTTCAAGATGCACAATAAGGAGGCATTTGAAGAAAAATGGGCTGCATGGTCGAGTCGCCAGAAGAAATCCATTACTACGCAAATGCCACAAAGGATCCCGCTTACAATACTCCAAACAGCACAGAGACAAGCCTCAAAACTTCTGGAACAAAGTAATTTGGAGTGATGAGACCAAAATTGAACTTTTTGGCCACAACCATAAACGTTACATTTGGAGAGGAGTCAACAAGGCCTATGATGAAAGGTACACCATTCCTACTGTGAAACACAGAGGTGGATCGCTGATGTTTTGGGGATGTGTGAGCTACAAAGGCACTGGAAACTTGGTCAAAATTGATAGCAAGATGAATGCAGCATGTTATCAGAAAATACTGGAGGAAAATTTGCACACATCAGCCCGGAAGCTGCGCATGGGACGTACTTGGACGTTCTAACATGACAATGATCCAAAACACAAGGCCAAGTTGACCTGTCATTGGCTATAGCAGAATAAAGTGAAGGTTCTGGAGTGGCCATCTCAGTCTCCTGACCTCAATATTATTGAGCCACTCTGGGGAAATCTCAAACGTGCAGTTTATGCAAGACAGCCCAAGAATTTACAGGAACTGGAGGCTTTTTGCCAAGAAGAATGGGCAGCTTTACCATCTGAGAAAATAAAGAGCCTCATCCACAACTACCACAAAACACTTCAAGCTGTCATTGATGTTAAAGGGGGCAATACACGGTATTAAGAACTGGGGTATGTCAACTTTTGATCAGGGTCATTTGGGTAGTTTCTGTTGTCATTATGATTTAAAAAGAGTAAACACAGTTGTTTGACAATAAATGCCTTCACCCAACCACTAACCATGAGTGAAAGAAAAGTTTGTATATATATATATATATATATACACACATTTTTTTTTTAAATGCTGATACTGTAGGGCACCATGATTCAAGAAAGCTTAAAGGCCCATACACATTAGACGATGTCGCTCTGTGAGCGACATCGTCTAACGTTTCCCCCTCCCGGGCCGGCCGGTCGGCGGCCGCCTGTATGCACTGAGCGATATGACAGCTCATATCGCTCAGTGATGTCACGCCCCCGCCAGCCCTGCATGAAGGCCGTGGACGACAGTCCACATCCTTCATGCATGCCCTACCGACAGCGACGATCGTTGCCGACCCGCGGGGCCGCGCATCGGTCGTCGCTGGCGGCATACACACTTAACGATAAAATGAGCGACGTCGCTCAAGGAGGGGGAAAATGAGCGACGTCGCTCATCATATCGTTAAGTGTGTATGGACCTTAAGAGCCACTGATCTAGCTATTTTTGACCATACTGTCTACCTATGGCGATAGGTGTCCCTTTACTGTTTATTGTGACACCTCTCATTTATTTCTTAATTATTGGATGATCTTTTTCTTTATAATCCATAAACAATGTATATATAAAAATAAGGACAATTTTTACAGATTTTTTTTTTATTCTTATAAAATTCGTCAGCTAAGTATTTGACTGTTTACTTACCGACGTACTTAAATAAGAATCAATTACTACAGACTTCTGTAAGGCACGGAAACATGCTACAGTAAACCAGCACATGAACCTTTACAGCATGAGCAAAAAAAGTATATTCACTGAATGACTACAGATTGAAAGGCAGAAACAGCTCGCACATGCGCCTAGGAAGAGACACTGACCAACCTGCTCTTTCCTTCCTAATGCAGCCTGATGACGCGTTAATGCTGCTGCTGCTGCCGAGAACACGGGGCAGGCAGCGCTATTGGTAGTGTGTCCAGTGCAGTCTGCTAATAGGGTGCAAGTCTGGAGGAGGGTGGTACTAATTGCAGCACACAGGAAAGTGTATGTCGGAGTTCCATGTAGCATCACTGCTTCCGGAGTCAGCTGCTGCAGATTCTCAACGACACCAAATAATATTATTCTAGCTGGAGCTGCCTGCGGGTGAGGTATGTTGGATGGCAGAGTGTGGCTGCATTTTAAAAGGATTTTTTTTTTTCTACCACGGATTTAAATATCGCATATTTTAATGTTGCTGACGCCTTGTATGGGTAGTGACATTTTTCTCACACACATGGTACAGATGACAGTGACTGCACATGGACACCCCTTACTCCCTTTTTGTATGATTTTATCCATAACTGTAACCTTTTATTATGAATTGGTATTTATGCTCCGTTTTCTTGAGTCATTTTTGCAAATGATACATTAGTGTTATTCATCAATTCTCAACCATTGGATGAGAGTTATTCAACTATCACTTACATTTTTATTAGAGATCTTTTATGTAAACAGACAAAATGATTGGAGGGTTTAATACTTGTTCTTATTAAGCATCTGAAATGAGTTCAAAGATTTATGAATTTATATAAATGTTTGCCAAAAATAATGCCGTTGTCTTTTTTTATTTTAACTAAATACTTTTTTTCTTTTATTAATGTTTTATTCATTATTAAACTGTTATGGTACTTGTTGATTACACCGTCTCCACTTAAAGGAGGACCACACCCCACCTGTCATTTGTTATCAAGTACTGTAACCTGTTTTGTAGCTTGCTGCCTGTCTGATAAGAGAGGTGGTGTATTTTGCAGAACTTTTTTCCTGCACTATAACACATTCTGTGTTGCTGCATTTTGCAGAGATACAGAATGTGATAGCTTCAGTATTACACAAATTAGCATCTGCTGGAGTGGTCCTGTCTAATCCTGTCTCTTTGGCGATATAGGGTCTGATTCATGATTGTACACGACGCTGATTGCCTCTGCGATTTTTCTGCCTGCAGATATGAGAAAGTGGGCAAGTGTAGCAGCCGCCCAGAAGCGAATATTAGTGCTTGCCGGAGCCATAGTGCAAGAACAGCAACTGCGTAAACATTTGCAGTTCATGCACAGATCCTCTGATAATTGAACACTCAAGTGAGTCTATAGATACGCATGCATGTCAACTTGAACTGAGCTGCTGGAGCCATGCTAATAGTAATATCGTATGAGATCATAGATGCAGCCATCGCAAATAAAACGGTTGTGGCACACCTGTGTTTCTGCTGCGGGGTACACTGGGCTCCACAAGGAAAGACATAGGGGTGTAGAGTAGGATCTTCATCCGAGGCACCAACAGGCTCAAAAGCTTTGACTGTTCCCAGAATGCACAGCGCTGCCTCCTCTATAACCCTGCCTCCCCGCACAGGAGCTCAGATTTGTAGTTGGTGCCGCAGATAGCAGGCACATAACAGAGGGGCTGCTCTGGGCAGCCCTAAGAAGAGCTTTTTGAGAAGAAAAGTGAAGACTTCAAGGGCTGCAGCAGTGTGTACATGTCTAGTGACATTCACTGCTGCAGCTCCATCTCTCCCCAGCGGCGCTGTACACTCGCGAGCCCTGGTTGCCGGGTAACTACAGCAGGAGGCTCCAGTTTTCTTCTAAAGTCAGGCACACACGACGGGGGCTCTCCCGGGATTGCGTGGCCGCGCTTCGGGAGGTGGTGAGTGGATCCCGCTTGCGGGAACCGTACTTTATCGTGATCCGGCGCGGTCAGTGGGAGGTGGGCCGCGCTCGCTGGTGGTGGACACTGTGGCAGTACAGGCGATCCCACTAGATCACCAGGGCATGGGTGCAGGTCAGGTTTTCCCTTAAAACCGTTTTACTAGTAGCCCACAGTACCCTGTGGTTTTGCCAGCAGGGGGATAAGGCTTAGACCTGGAGCCCCTCCCCCAGCCCCAGGGCGCCATTTCCAGCAAATGTTCCCGCCCTGGAGCTACATATCTGTCTTTCTCTGACGTCCTAGTGAATGCTGGGAACTCCGTAAGGACCATGGGGAATAGACGGGCTCCGCAGGAGACTGGGCACTCTAAAAGAAAGATTAGGTACTATCTGGTGTGCACTGGCTCCTCTCTCTATGCCCCTCCTCCAGACCTCAGTTAGATTTCTGTGCCCGGCCGAGCTGGATGCACACTAGGGGCTCTCCTGAGCTCCTAGAAAGAAAGTATATGTTAGGTTTTCTCTAACGTCCTAAGTGGATGCTGGGGACTCCGTAAGGACCACGGGGAATAGTGGCTCCGCAGGAGACTGGGCACATCTAAAGAAAGCTTTAGGACTAACTGGTGTGCACTGGCTCCTCCCCCTATGACCCTCCTCCAAGCCCCAGTTAGATTTCTGTGCCCGACGAGAAGGGTGCACACTAGGGGCTCTCCTGAGCTTCTTAGTGAAAGTTTTAGTTTAGGTTTGTTATTTTCAGTGAGACCTGCTGGCGTTACCTCAGATGGCAGATACAGACGCAGACACGGATACTGACTCCTGTGTCGACGGTGAAGAGAAAACCGTGATTTCCAGTAGGGCCACACGTTACATGATTGAGACAATGGAAAATGTTTTATACATTTCTGATAATACGAGTACCACCAAAAAGGAGTATTATGTTCGGTGAGGGAAAAACAACCTGTAGTTTTCCTGAATCTGAGAAATAAAATGAGGTGTGTGATGATGCGTGGGTTTCCCCCCGATAACAATTGATAATTTCTTAAAAAGTATTGGTGTATACCCTTTCCCGCCAGAGGTTAGGGTGCGTTGGGAAACACCCCCTAGGGGGGATAAGGCGCTCACACGCTTGTAAGAACAAGGGCTCTACCCTCTCATGAGATGGCCGCCCTTAAGGATCCTGCTGATAGAAAGCAGGAGGGTATCCAAAAATGTATTCACACACATACTGGTGTTATACTGCGACCAGCAATCGCCTCAGCCTGGAGGTGCAGTGCTGGGTTGGCATGGTCAGATTCCCTGACTGGAAATATTGATATCCTAGATAAGGATAGTATATTATTGCCTATAGAGCATTTAAAAGATGCATTTCTATATATGCATGATGCACAGCGGAATATTTGCCGATGGCATCAAGTATAAGTGCGTTGTCCAATTCTACCAGTAAAATGGTCAGGTGATGCGGATTCCAAACGGCATTTGGAAGTATTGCCTTTGAAAAGGGACATTTGGGGTCGGTCTTTTAGACCTGGTGGCCACGGCAACAACTGGGAAATCCACGTTTGTACCCCAGGTCGCCTCTCAAAATAAGACGCCGTATTATCAGGCGCAGTCCTTTGTTGGCAAGCGGACAAAAGGTTCCTCTTTTCTGCTCGTGACAGAGGGAGAGAAAAAAGGCTGAAGAGATTAGTCAGTTCCCAGGAACAGAAACCCTTTCCCGCCTCTGCCAAGCCCTCAGTATGACGCTAGGGCCTTACAAGCTCAGGCACGGTGGGGGCCCGTTCTCAATGAATTTCAGTGCGCAGTGAGCTCACTCGCAAGTAGACCCCTGGATCCTTCAGGTAATATCTCAAGGGTACATATTGGAATTCGAGACGTCTCCCCCTCGCCCTTTCCAAAAGTCGGCTTTACCGACGTCTCCCTCTGACAGGGAGGCAGTTTTGGAAGCCATTCACAAGCTGTATTTCCAGCAGGTGATAATCAAGGTGGACCCCTCCTGCAACAGGGAACGGGGTATTATTCCACACTATTGTGGTACCGAAGCCAGACGGCTCGGTGAGACCGATTCTAAATCTAAATCTAAATCTAAGATCTAAAATCTTTGAACACTTACATACAGAGGTTCAAATTCAAGATTTAGTCACTCAGAGCAGTGATTGCGAACCTGGAAGAAGGGGACTACATGATGTCTCGGGACATCAAGGATGCTTACCTTCATGTCAAAATTTACCCTTCTCACCAAGGGTACCTCAGGTTATGGTACAGAACTGTCACTATCAGTTCAGACGCTGCCGTAGGGATGGTCCACGGCACCCCGGGTCTTTACCAAGGTAATGGCCGAAATGATATCCCTTCGAAGGAAAGGAATTTTAGTTATCCCTTACTTGGACGATTCCCTGATAAGGGTAAGATCCAGGGAACAGTTGGAAGTCGGTGTAGCACTATCTCAGGTAGTGTTGCGGCAGCACGATTGGATTCTCAATATTCCAAAATCGCAGCTGGTTCCGACGACTTGTCTTCTGTTTCCTAGGGATGTTCCTGGACACAGTCCAGAAAAAAGGTGTTTCTCCCGGAAGAGAAAGCCAGGGAGTTATCCGAGCTAGTCAGGAACCTCCTAAAACCGAACCAACTCTCAGTGCATCAATGCACAAGGGTTCTGAAAAAAAAAATGGTGGCTTCCTACGAAGCAATCCCATTCGTTAGATTCCACGCAAGAACTTTCCAGTGGAACCTACTGGACAAATGGTCCGGGTCGCATTTTCAGATGCATCAGCGGATAACCCTGTCACCAAGGACAAGGGTATCCATCCTGTGGTGGTTGCAGAGTGCTCATCTTCTAGAGGGCCGCAGATTCGGCATTCAGGACTGGGTCCTGGTGACCACGGATGCCAGCCTGCGAGGCTGGGGAGCAGTCACACAGGGAAGGAATATCCAGGGCTTAGGGTCAAGCCTGGATACATCACTTCACATAAATATCCTGAAGCTAAGGGCCATTTACAATGCTCTAAGCTTAGCAAGACCTCTGCTTCAAGGTCAGCCGGTGTTGATCCAGTCGGACAACATCACGGCAGTCACCCACGTAAACAGACAGGGTGGCACAAGAAGCAGGAGGGCAATGGCAGAAGCTGCAGGGATTCTTCGCTGGGCGGAAAATCATGTGATAGCACTGTCAACAGTATTCATTCCGGGAGTGGACAACTGGGAAGCAGACTTCCTCAGCACGACCTCCACCCGGGAGAGTGGGGACTTCACCCAGAAGTCGTCCACATGATTAAAAAACTCCACAGGTATTGCGCCAGGTCAAGAGACCCTCAGGCAATAGTTGTAGACGCTCTGGTAACACCGTGGGTGTACCAGTCAGTGTATGTGTTCCCTCCTCTGCCTCTCATACCCAAGGTACTGAGATTGATAAGATGGAGAGGAGAAAGCACTATATTCGTGGCTCCGGATTGGCCAAGAAGGACTTGGTAACCGGAACTTCAAGAGATGCTCACGGAGGATCCGTGGCCTCTACCTCTAAGAAGGGACCTGCTCCAGCAAGGACCCTGTCTGTTCCAAGACTTACCGCGGCTGCGTTTGACGGCATGCCGGTGGAACACCGGATCCTGAAGGAAAAAAGGCATTCCGGATGAAGTCATCCATATCCTGATCTAAAGCCAGGAAGGATGTAACCGCAAAAACATTATCACCGCAATTGGCGAAAATATGTTGCGTAGTGCGAGGCCAGTAAGGCCCGACGGAGGAAATTCAACTGGGTCGATTCCTACATTTCCTGCAAACAGGAGTGTCTATGGGCCTGAAATTGGGGTCCATTAAGGTTCAGATTTCGGCCCTGTCAATTTTCTTCCAAAAAAGAGCTGGCTTCAGTCCCTGAAGTTTAGACGTTTGTAAAAGGGGTACTGCATATACAGCCTCCTTTTGTGCCTCCAGTGGCAATTTGGGATCTCAATGTAGTTTGGGTTCCAAAAGTCACATTGGTTTGAACCACTTAAATCTGTGGAGTTAAAATATCTCACATGGAAAGTGGTCATGCTGTTGGCCCTGGCCTGGGCCAGGCGAGTGTCCGAATTGGCGGCTTTATCCTGTAAAAGCCCTTATCTGATTTTCCATTCGGACAGGGCGGAATTGAGGACTCGTCCTCAGTTTCTCCCTAAGGTGGTTCCAGCGTTTTCGCCTGAACCAACCTATTGTGGTGCCTGCGGCTACTAGGGACTTGGAGGAATCCAAGTTGCTGGATGTTGTCAGGGCCCTGAAAATATTTCCAGGACGGCTGGAGTCAGGAAATCTGACTCGCTGTTTATCCTGTATGCACCCAACAAGCTGGGTGCTCCTGCTTCTAAGCAGACTATTGCTCGTTGGATTTGTAGTACAATTCAGCTTGCACATTCTGTGGCAGGCCTGCCACAGCTAAAATCTGTAAAAGCCCGTTCCACAAGGAAAGTGGGCTTATCTTGGGCGGCTGCCCGAGGGGTCTCGGCTTTACAACTTTGCCGAGCAGCTACTGGGTCAGGGGCAAACACGTTTGCTAAATTCTACAAATTTGATACCCTGGCTGAGGAGGACCTGGAGTTCTCTCATTCGGTGCTGCAGAGTCATCCGCACTCTCCCGCCCGTTTAGGAGCTTTGGTATCCCCATGGTCCTTACGGAGTCCCCAGCATCCACTTAGGACGTTAGAGAAAATAAGAATTTACTTACCGATAATTCTATTTCTCATAGTCCGTAGTGGATGCTGGGCGCCCATCCCAAGTGCGGATTGTCTGCAATACTTGTACATAGTTATTGTTACAAAAATCGGGTTATTATTGTTGGGAGCCTTCTTTTCAGAGGCTCCTCTGTTATCATACTGTTAACTGGGTTCAGATCACAAGTTATACGGTGTGATTGGTGTGGCTGGTATGAGTCTTACCCGGGATTCAAAATCCTTCCTTATTGTGTACGCTCGTCCGGGCACAGTATCCTAACTGAGGCTTGGAGGAGGGTCATAGGGGGAGGAACCAGTGCACACCAGTTAGTCCTAAAGCTTTCTTTAGATGTGCCCAGTCTCCTGCGGAGCCGCTATTCCCCGTGGTCCTTACGGAGTCCCCAGCATCCACTACGGACTATGAGAAATAGAATTATCGGTAAGTAAATTCTTATTTTTTATTTTACAGTGAGACCTGCTGGCAACAGGCTCACTGCAACGAGGGACTAAGGGGAGAAGAAGCGAACCTACCTGCTTGCAGCTAGCTTGGGCTTCTTAGGCTACTGGACACCATTAGCTCCAGAGGGATCGACCGCAGGACCCGTCCTTGGTGTTTGTTCCCGGAGCCGCGCCGCCGTCCCCCTTACAGAGCCAGAAGCATGAAGATGGCCGGAAAATCGGCGGCAGAAGACTTCAGTCTTCACCAAGGTAGCGCACAGCACTGCAGCTGTGCGCCATTGCTCCTCATACACACTTCACACTCCGGTCACTGAGGGTGCAGGGCGCTGGGGGGGGGGGCGCCCTGAGCAGCAATAAAAACACCTTGGCTGGCAAAATAATCACAATATATAGCCCCAGAGGCTATATATGTGATAATTACCCCTGCCAGAATCCATAAAAAAGCGGGAGAAAAGTCCGCGAAAAAGGGGCGGAGCTATCTCCCTCGGCACACTGGCGCTATTTTCTCTTCACAGTGTAGCTGGAAGACAGCTCCCCAGGCTCTCCCCTGTAGTTTTCAGGCTCAAAGGGTTAAAAAGAAAGGGGGGGCACTAAATTTAGGCGCAATATTGTTTATACAAGCAGCTATTGGGGAAAATTCACTCAGTGATAGTGTTTATCCCTACATTATATAGCGCTCTGGTGTGTGCTGGCATACTCTCTCTCTGTCTCCCCAAAGGGCTGTGTGGGGTCCTGTCCTCAGTCAGAGCATTCCCTGTGTGTGTGCGGTGTGTCGGTACGGCTGTGTCGACATGTTTGATGAGGAGGCTTATGTGGAGGCGGAGCAGATGCCGATAAATGGGATGTCGCCCCCTGTGGGCCGACACCAGAGTGGATGGATAGGTGGAAGGTATTAACCGACAGTGTCAACTCCTTACATAAAAGGCTGGATGACGTAACAGCTATGGGACAGCCGGCTTCTCAGCCCGCGCCTGCCCAGGCGTCTCAAAGGCCATCAGGGGCTCAAAAACGCCCGCTCCCTCAGATGGCAGACACAGATGTCGACACGGAGTTTGACTCCAGTGTCGACAAGGTTGAGACATATACACAATCCACTAGGAACATCCGTTACATGATCCCGGCAATAAAAAATGTGTTCCACATTTCTGACATTAACCCAAGTACCACTAAAAAAGGGTTTTATGTTTGGGGAGAAAAAGCAGGCAGTGTTTTGTTCCCCCATCAAATGAGTGAATGAAGTGTGAAAAAGCGTGGGTTCCCCCGATAAGAAACTGGTAATTTCTAAAAAGTTACTGATGGCGTACCTTTTCCCGCCAGAGGATAAGTTACGCTGGGAGATATCCCCTAGGGTGGATAAGGCGCTCACACGTTTGTCAAAAAAGGTGGCACTGCCGTCTTAGGATACGGCCACTTTGAAGGTACCTGCTGATAAAAAGCAGGAGGCTATCCTGATGTCTGTATTTACACACTCAGGTACTAGACTGAGACCTGCAGATAGTGCTGCTGCAGCGTGGTCTGTAACCCTGTCAAACAGGGATACTATTTTGCGAACATAAGTCGTCGTCTTATATATGAGGGATGCACAGAGGGATATTTTGCCGGCTGGCATCCAGAATTAATGCAATGGCCATTCTGTCAGGAGGGTATTAGAGACCCGACACTGGACAGGTGATGCTGACTTTAAAAGGCACATAGAGCCTTATAAGGGTGAGGAATTGTTTGGGGATGGTCTCTGGGACCTCGTATCCACAGCAACAGCTGGGAAGAAGAAATTTTACCTCAGGTTTCCTCACAGCCTAAGAAAGCACTGTATTATCAGGTACAGTCCTTTTGGCTTCAGAAAAGCAAGCGGGTCAAAGGCACTTCCTTTCTGCACAGAGACGAGGGAAGAGGGAAAAAGCTGCACCAGTCAGCCAGTTCCCAGAATCAAAATTCTTCCCCCGCTTCCTCTGAGTCCACCGCATGACGCGGGGGCTCCACAGGCGTAGCCAGGTACGGTGGGGGGCCGCCTCAAAAATTTCAGCGATCAGTGGGCTCGCTCACAGGTGGATCCCTGGATCCTTCAAGTAGTATCTCAGGGGTACAGGTTGGAATTCGAGGCGTCTCCCCCCCGCCGTTTCCTCAAATCTGCCTTGCCGACAACTCCCTCAGGCAGGGAGGCTGTGCTAGAGGCAATTCACAAGCTGTATTACCAGCAGGTGATAGTCAAGGTGCCCCTACTTCAACAAGGACGGGGTTACTATTCCACACTGTTTGTGGTACCGAAACCGGACGGTTCGGTGAGACCCATTTTAAATTTGAAGTCCTTGAACACATACATAAAAAAATTCAAGTTCAAGATGGAATCGCTCAGGGCGGTTATTGCAAGCCTGGAGGAGGGGGATTACATGGTATCCCTGGACATCAAGGATGCTTACCTACATGTCCCCATTTACCATCCTCACCAGGAGTACCTCAGATTGTGGTACAGGATTGCCATTACCAATTCCAAACACTGCCGTTTGGACTGTCCACGGCACCGAGGGTCTTTACCAAGGTAATGGCAGAAATGATGATACTCCTTCGAAAAAAGGGAGTTTTTAATTATCCCGTACTTGGACGATCTCCTTATAAAGGCGAGGTCCATGGAGCAGTTGTTGGTCGGAGTAGCACTATCTCGGGAAGTGCTACAACAGCACGGATGGATTCTATACATTCCAAAGTCACAGCTGGTTCCTACCACACGCCTGCTGTTCCTGGGGATGGTTCTGGACACAGAACAGAAAAAAAGTGTTTCTCCCGCAGGAGAAAGCCAAGGAGCTGTCATCTCTAGTTAGAGACCTCCTGAAACCAAAACAGGTATCGGTGCATCACTGCACACGAGTCCTGGAAAAAATGGTAGCTTCTTACGAAGCAAAATTCCATTCGGCAGGTTCCATGCAAGAACCTTTCAGTGGGACCTCTTGGACAAGTGGTCGGAATCGCATCTTCAGATGCATCGGCTGATAACCCTGTCTCCAAGGACCAGGGTATCTCTACTGTGGTGGCTGCAGAGTGCTCATCGTCAAGAGGGCCGCAGATTCGGCATACAGGACTGGGTCCTGGTAACCACGGATGCCAGCCTTCGAGGCTGGGGGGCAGTCACACAGGGAAGAAATTTCCAAGGACTTTGGTCAAGTCAGGAGTCGTCCCTACACATAAATATTCTGGAACTGAGGGCCATTTACAATGCCCTAAGTCTGGCAAGGCCTCTGCTTCAAAACCAGCCGGTACTGATCCAATCAGACAACATCACGGCAGTCGCCCATGTAAACCGACAGGGCGGCACAAGAAGCAGGATGGCGATGGCAGAAGCCACAAGGATTCTCCGATGGGCGGAAGATCACGTCTTAGCACTGTCAGCAGTGTTCATTCCGGGAGTGGACAACTGGGAAGCAGACTTCCTCAGCAGACACGACCGACACCCGGGAGAGTGGGGACTTCATCCAGAAGTCTTCCAACTGTTGGTAAACCGTTGGGAAAGGCCACAGGTGGACATGATGGCGTCCCACCTAAACAAAAAACTAGATATTGCGCCAGGTCAAGGGACCCTCAGGCAATGGCTGTGGACGCTCTAGTGACACCGTGGGTGTACCAGTCGGTTTATATATTCCCTCCTCTGCCTCTCATACCAAAGGTACTGAGAATAATAAGAAAACGAGGAGTAAGAACGATACTCGTGGTTCCGGATGGGGCAAGAAGAGCTTGGTACCCAGAACTTCAAGAAATAATATCAGAGGACCCATGGCCTCTACTGCTCAGACAGGATCTGCTACAGCAGGGGCCCTGTCTGTTCCAAGACTTACCGCGGCTGCGTTGGACGGCATGGCGGTTGAATTCCGGATCCTAAAGCAAAAGGGCATTCCGGAGGAAGTCATTCCTACGCTGATAAAAGCCAAGAAAGAAGTAACCGCAAACCATTATCACCGTATTTGGCGAAAATATGTTGCGTGGTGTGAGGCCAGGAAGGCCCCAACAGAGGAATTTCAGCTGGGTCGTTTTCTGCACTTCCTACAGTCAGGAGTGACTATGGGCCTAAAATTGGGTTCCATTAAGGTCCAGATTTCGGCTCTGTCGATTTTTCTTCCAGAAAGAACTGGCTTCACTGCCTGGAGTTCAGACATTTGTAAAGGGAGTGCTACATATTCAGCCCCTTTTTTTGTGCCTTCTGTGGCACCTTGGGATCTCAACGTGGTGTTGAGTTTCTTAAAATCACATTGGTTTGAGCCACTTAAAACTGTGGATTTGAAATATCTCACGTGGAAAGTGGTCATGTTATTGGCCTTGGCTTCGGCCAGGCGTGTGTCAGAATTGGCGGCTTTGTCATGTAAAAGCCCTTATCTGATTTTCCATATGGATAGGGCAGAATTGAGGACTCGTCCCCAGTTTCTCCCTAAGGTGGTATCAGCTTTTCACTTGAACCAACCTATTGTAGTGCCTGCGGCTTATAGGGACTTGGAAGATTCCAAGTTACTGGACGTAGTCAGGGCCTTAAAAATTTATATTTCCAGGACGGCTGGAGTCAGGAAAACTGACTGACTCGTTTTTTATCCTGTAGGCACCCAACAAAATAGGTGCTCCTGCTTCTAAGCAGACTATTGCTCGCTGAATTTGTAGCACAATTCAGCTGGAGCATTCTGCGGCTGGATTGCCGCATCCTAAATCAGTAACAGCCCATTCCACGAGGAAAGTGGGCTCATCTTGGGCGGCTGCCTGAGGGGTCTCGGCTTTACAACTTTGCCGAGCTGCAACTTGGTCAGGGGCAAACACGTTTGCTAAATTCTACAAATTTGATACCCTGGCTGAGGAGGACCTTGAGTTCTCTCATTCGGTGCTGCAGAGTCATCCGCACTCTCCCGCCCGTTTGGGAGCTTTGGTATAATCCCCATGGTCCTTACGGAGTTCCCAGCATCCACTAGGACGTCAGAGAAAATAAGATTTTACTCACTGGTAAATCTATTTCTCGTAGTCCGTAGTGGATGCTGGGCGCCCATCCCAAGTGCGGATTGTCTGCAATACTTGTATATAGTTATTGCCTAACTAAAGGGTTATTGTTGAGCCATCTGTTGAGAGGCTCAGTTATATTTCATACTGTTAACTGGGTATAGTATCACGAGTTATACGGTGTGATTGGTGTGGCTGGTATGAGTCTTACCCGGGATTCAAAATCCTTCCTTATTGTGTCAGCTCTTCCGGGCACAGTATCCTAACTGAGGTCTGGAGGAGGGGCATAGAGGGAGGAGCCAGTGCACACCAGATAGTACCTAATCTTTCTTTTAGAGTGCCCAGTCTCCTGCGGAGCCCGTCTATTCCCCATGGTCCTTACGGAGTTCCCAGCATCCACTACGGACTACGAGAAATAGATTTACCGGTGAGTAAAATCTTATTTTCCCTCACACCCTGTCAGTGTTTGGGCGCCATTTCTCTCAGCTACACTGTTCCTGGGACTGCTTGGGCAAATCCTCCTGTATAAAGCCGCCTGGTTGTCAGCGCTGTGACTTTACATGACACTGAAGTATTCTACATGTCAATTAGACAGTGTTAGTTAAGAAAGACTGGATTTAGTCAGGGTTCTCTGGTACAAGTACCCTGTGATATACATCCAGTTCTTACTGTGCAGTGTTATATCTATTGACTACATAGCTATATAAGCTGGTCCAGTGCAGTATTATTGTAAGTAATACATTGTGTACATGTGACCAGTGATCGCGCTGAGCACAAAAAAAGGTGGGTCCCAGGGACCCCTCACTTTTAAAAATTGGGGTCCTACAGGTTCTTTTCTGGGTTCCATGGGAATTAAGGTTTTTATTAATATTAATCTTATTTGGACACTACAGAAGTGTTGCAAGGTGGGGGAATGGGGTGACAATGCTGCTGGGCTATGTAGCATGCAGGACACTCTGCCCCAGAGCTTTAACTAGATATTTTGGTGCCCTTTGGCAGAAAGTGAATTGGAGCTCCACCTCCCAGAGCCGAAACTACAGGCTGTGCGCGCCGGAGGCGCGCCGCAAAAATTTAGGGGCATGGCTTCATGGGGAAGGGGAATGGCCACATAAAAGTGCCAATTCACATTGCACCACGTAGAACCTCCTATAGATACTGCGCCAGGTAGAGCACGTTATACACACTGCGCCAGGTAGAGCACGTTATACACACTGCGCCAGGTAGAGCACGCAGTTAAACACACTGCGCCTGGTAGAGCACACCGTTATACACACTGCGCCAGGTAGAGCCATTATACACACTGCGCCAGGTAGAGCACGCCGTTATACACACTGCGCCAGGTAGAGCACGCCGTTATACACATTGCTCCAGGTAGAGCACGTTATACACACTACACCAGGTGGAGCACATTATACACGCTGCGCCAGGTAGAGCACGTTATACACACTGCGCCTGGTAGAGCACACCGTTATACACACTGCGCCTGGTAGAGCCATTATACACACTGCGCCAGGTAGAGCACGTTATACACACTGCGCCTGGTAGAGCACACCGTTATACACACTGCGCCAGGTAGAGCTATTATACACACTGCGCCAGGTAGAGCACGCCGTTATACACACTGCGCCTGGTAGAGCACACCGTTATACACACTGCGCCAGGTAGAGCCATTATACACACTGCGCCAGGTAGAGCCATTTTATACACACTGCGCCAGGTAGAGCCCGCCATTATACACACTGCGCCAGGTAGAGCACACCGTTATACACACTGCGCCAGGTAGAGCACACCGTTATACACACTGCGCCAGGTAGAGCACACCGTTATACACACTGCGCCAGGTAGAGCACGCCGTTATACACACTGCGCCAGGTAGAGCACGCCGTTATACACATTGCTCCAGGTAGAGCACGTTATACACGCTACACCAGGTGGAGCACATTATACACGCTGCGCCAGGTAGAGCACGTTATACACACTGCGCCTGGTAGAGCACACCGTTATACACACTGCGCCAGGTAGAGCCATTATACACACTGCGCCAGGTAGAGCACGCAGTTATACACACTGCGCCTGGTAGAGCACACCGTTATACACACTGCGCCAGGTAGAGCACACCGTTATACACACTGCGCCAGGTAGAGCCATTATACACACTGCGCCAGGTAGAGCACGTCGTTATACACACTGCGCCTGGTAGAGCACACCGTTATACACACTGCTCCAGGTAGAGCACGTTATACACGCTACACCAGGTGGAGCACATTATACACGCTGCGCCAGGTAGAGCACGTTATACACACTGCGCCTGGTAGAGCACACCGTTATACACACTGCGCCAGGTAGAGCCATTATACACACTGCGCCAGGTAGAGCACGCAGTTATACACACTGCGCCTGGTAGAGCACACCGTTATACACACTGCGCCAGGTAGAGCACACCGTTATACACACTGCGCCAGGTAGAGCCATTATACACACTGCGCCAGGTAGAGCACGTCGTTATACACACTGCGCCTGGTAGAGCACACCGTTATACACACTGCGCCAGGTAGAGCCATTATACACACTGCGCCAGGTAGAGCACACCGTTATACACACTGCGCCAGGTAGAGCACACCGTTATACACACTGCGCCAGGTAGAGCACGCCGTTATACACACTGCGCCAGGTAGAGCACGCCGTTATACACACTGCACCAGGTAGAGCACTCCGTTATACACACTGCGCCAGGTAGAGCACGCCGTTATACACACTGCGCCTGGTAGAGCACACCGTTATACACACTGCGCCAGGTAGAGCACTCCGTTATACACACTGCGCCAGTTAGAGCACGCCGTTATACACACTGCGCCAGTTAGAGCACACCGTTATACACACTGCGCCAGGTAGAGCACGCCGTTATACACACTGCGCCAGTTAGAGCACGCCGTTATACACACTGCGCCAGGTAGAGCACTCCGTTATACACACTGCGCCAGTTAGAGCACACCGTTATACACACTGCGCCAGGTAGAGCACTCCGTTATACACACTGCGCCAGGTAGAGCACTCCGTTATACACACTGCGCCAGGTAGAGCACTCCGTTATACACACTGCGCCAGGTAGAGCACGCCGTTATACACACTGCGCCAGGTAGAGCACGCCGTTATACACACTGCGCCAGGTAGAGCACGCCGTTATACACACTGCGCCAGGTAGAGCACTCCGTTATACACACTGCGCCAGGTAGAGCACGCCGTTATACACACTGCGCCAGGTAGAGCACGCCGTTATACACACTGCGCCAGGTAGAGCACGCCGTTATACACACTGCGCCAGGTAGAGCACGCCGTTATACACACTGCGCCAGGTAGAGCACACCGTTATACACAATGCGCCAGGTAGAGCACGCCGTGTACACATTGCACCAGGTAGAGCACGCCGCAGCACAGTAAAGAAGGCCATATACCTTAATGCTATATATACTAAAGACTCTGTACATGGGGCACACTTACTACAAAGCTACTCTAGAGAGCACAGATTACTCAAGGTGATCAAATCAGTTACATACCCATGGACATGAAAGCTAGGACTCCGTGCCGTGCATGCACCTCACTCCCACTCTGCCGCCTGCTATATGGCAATGTACCTTCCGCACCAGGGCCCTGTGCTGCTTTCGTCAGGTAAAAGTGGTGAGAAGTTTGTGGGGGGGGGTGTACCCAATGCGGCCACCTCGGGAACTGGCTCCCGTGTCACAGGCCCGCTAGCTGGGCGTCCGTAGGGATGCTGAGGACACCTGATGGTAATGGTGCAGCCCTCTCTTCTCACGGCAGCAGTGTGGTGGCAGAGCACGGCAGGGGCTGGAGGTGAGGTTCCTGGCCGATCACCGCTGCTCTCCTTCACACAGATCGTGGGAGAGCACACTGGAGGCAGCAGAGAGGGAGGCAGATATCGGGTTGGGAGGGAGCTGCAGTTCACAGTCTTGGTGAGTCACCTCCCGCCCGCAGCACAGCGTACAGCAGCGGCAGAGCCGTCTTCTCTCTCTGCCTGGCCCCCGTGTGAAGCCGCTGCACGTGACCAGGAGGGGGAGGGGGCACCGCCAGACTGCCAGTTGTAAGACTCCACCTCCGCTCTGTACGGGCAAGAAGCGCCGTCGCTGTCAGTTTACAAGGAGTTGGCTGCAGCGGAGCGCGTCCCCGGGGACCCTCACATTTTTGAAAAGTGAGTCCCCGCCTTCAGATCCGGATAAAATCCGCGCTATAGCGCGTATTTGCGAACACTGTGTGACTATATGTGTGTGCATTAGCTTGCTGAGTGGTCTCCATTTCATGTCTCTCACTCAACTTGCTATCCCTATATTCTATAACCTGAGGGGGCTTGGTGCGTCCGGTTTTATAATTATATAGGATTTTCACAAGATATACTCTAATACGTATTTTTCTCTGGGATTTTTTTAGTCACCATATGTCTCCTGTATCTCTGCTTGTGCTGACTACACTGCGCAGGGGTTTGGGTAAGAGGTATTGTGCTGCTACCAATTGTACTGTGTTACCTGATACTCCAATTTATATCATGTCTGCTTCTGAAGGTAACCGTTCTGGGGCTAAACACACTGCTGGTGTTGCTGAAGCCACAGACCCCTATGAGGAGACTATAGCAGCTGTGGGATCTGGTTCTGGGGGCTCCTTGCCCCCCAGTGGGACTGTGGCAACGGGGGTACATAATGACCCACCGTGGGCTACTTTCTCCACGCTTCTACATACGCTAGTTACAAAACTAACACCCCCTATGGGACCTCCTATGCTGGTGCAACCGTATGTGGTCCCCGCATCTAACCCGCCTTGGGCGGACAATTTATCTGCTCTATTGAAGAAGTTTAACCAGTCCTTGACTACTAAAAAGTCTGACCCTCGCTCGCCTAAGACCAAGGGGTCCTCTAAGCGAGCTCTTGTCTCCTCACAATCCACTGCTGTCACTGACACCTCGTCTGATGAAGATGGCGCTTACACTGACCCCACAGATTCTGACACAGATACTGCTGATGGGTAGGGTAGTTCACATGTGGATGTTCCTGATCTTTTGGAGGCTATTAAGTTAATTTTACAGATTACGGATGATCCCGAGCCGTCCGCCCCTCCTAAGAAACCAGATAGATTCAAGCGTCAGAAGGTGGTTAAACAAGTTTTACCTCACTCTAACCACCTAGTGGATATACGTCAGGAACCCTGGGAAACCCGGGAAAGAAGTTTGTGCCTCAATACAAGATGCTGGCTCGCTATCCCCTCGCGCCAGAGCTGTCAAAAAATTGGGAAACGCCTCCTCCAGTAGACTCGCATGTGGCTAGGATGGTAGTTTCCTCAGCTCTACCTGTCACTACCGTCACGTCTCTAAAAGAGCCTACGGATTAACGTGTGGAGGGTTGTCTGAAAGCGATTTACACCCTCACGGGTGCTGCACAAAGGCCCACTATTGCAGCAACATGGGCTGCAGAGGCTATTGAAGTATGGGCCTTGGAGTTAGAAGCTGAAATCTCTTCTGACCATGCTAGACAATGCTTGTCATATATTGTCACAGCTTCTCACTATGGCCCTCATTCCGAGTTGTTCGCTCGGTATTTTTCATCGCATCGCAGTGAAAATCCGCTTAGTACGCATGCGCAATGTTCGCACTGCGACTGCGCCAAGTAACTTTACTATGAAGAAAGTATTTTTACTCACGGCTTTTTCTTCGCTCCGGCGATCGTAATGTGATTGACAGGAAATGGGTGTTACTGGGCGGATACACGGCGTTTCAGGGGCGTGTGGCTGAAAACGCTACCGTTTCCGGAAAAAACGCAGGAGTGGCCGGGGAAACGGTGGGAGTGCCTGGGCGAACGCTGGGTGTGTTTGTGACGTCAACCAGGAAAGACAAGCACTGAAATGATCGCACAGGCAGAGTA
Organism: Pseudophryne corroboree; assembly: GCF_028390025.1. Lineage (NCBI taxonomy): Eukaryota > Metazoa > Chordata > Amphibia > Anura > Myobatrachidae > Pseudophryne > Pseudophryne corroboree. The sequence goes on along the minus strand of NC_086445.1, from coordinate 639,298,019 downwards.
AGTCTGGAGCTACTCTGAAACTGCTAACTCGTTTGTAATCGCAATATTGCGCGTACGTCGGTCGCAATTTTAAGAAGCTAAGATTCACTCCCAGTAGGCGGCGGCTTAGCGTGTGTAACTCTGCTACATTCGCCTTGCGAGCGAACAACTCGGAATGAGGGCCTATATTAAATAGGCGGCTTCTGATGCCGGTATCTTAGCAGCCAAGGCCTCTACTACATCATTCCTGGCTCGCCGGATATTGTGGCTGAGATCCTGGTCTGTGGATCTGGACTCTAGAAAAACCCTTGAGGTACTCCCTTTCAAGGGAGATATTCTGTTTGGGGAGGACTTAAACAAGATATTGTCTGACTTGGCTACTGCCAAAACTGCCTGTCTGCCAAGTACCGCTCCTTCTGTGTCGAAGGCTAAAGATACGTCCTTTCGCCCCTTTCGTCCCTTTCGTCCTTCATGTAAAGCAAAAGGTCAGGCGTACAACAAGCAGGCCCGCACTTCCAAACCTGGTAAGCCTAAGCCCAATAGAGCCTGGGCTGCCCATCAGCCAGCTTCCAAGACCGATAAGCCTGCCGCATGACGGGGCGGGCCTCCTCCTGGGGGATCCCAGGGTGGGGGGCCGGCTTCTAGGGTATACCCAGGAATGGTTGAAGACCACTTCAGATGCCTGGGTACGGAAGTCGTCACTCGAGGTTACGCCATAGCCTTCAAAAACCGACCCCCTCCTCGATTTTGTCGGACAGACGTCCCGTTGGACCAGACAAAGGCAAACACTTTACATTCGGTGGTACAGACCCTCCTGGATACAGGAGTCGTAGTACAGGTGCCTCTTGCTCAGAGGGGCCGGGGGTACTATTCTCCGCTGTTTCTGGTCCCGAAACCGAATGGGTCCTCCCGGCCCATTCTCAACCTCAAGGCATTGAACAGGTTTGTGAAAATTTCCAAATTCCGTATGGAAACCCTTCGCTCTATAGTTCTGGCCTTGGAAGCTGGGGACTACATGGTCTCCCTGGACATACAGGATGCTTACCTGCATATTCCTATAGCAGTGTCACATCAGCAATACCTGAGGTTTGCGATTTGGCAACCTCCATGACCAGTTTCGGGCGTTACCTTTTGGTTTAACTACGGCTCCGCAAGTCTTCACCAAAGTTATGGCGGTGATGACGGTGGTACTCCGCCGTCAAGGGGTCAGGATACTGCCGTATCTGGACGACTTGTTAATCCTGGCAAATTCCCCAGAACTTCTCCTATGTCATCTGGATATGACTGTCCGGTTTCTACAAGCCCACGGGTGGCTCATCAACTGGAAGAAATCCTCCCTGGTCCCTGCTCAGAGCATGGTGCACCTGGGAGCGCTGATGGACACTCGCAACCAGCGGTTTTTCTTGTCTCAGGAGAAAGTCCTGAAGCTTCAGGACAGGATTCGTTGCTTCCTTTCTCGTCCGCAAGTGTTGATACATTCGGCGATGCAGGTGCTGGGCCTCATGGTGTCAGCATTCGACATGGTGGAGTATCCTCAATTCCATTCTCGCCCCCTCCAGAGGCTGATTCTAGCCAAGTGGGACGGCTTGCCTCACCGGATCAGGTCTCACATGATCTCATTGACTCCGGAGGTCCGTCTGTCGCTGCACTGGTGGCTCCAGGGCCAACGATTGTGCAGGGCCCGTCCCTTCTGGATATCCGACTGGGTCCTGTTGACGACAGATGCCAGTCTAAGAGGTTGGGGCATGGTGCTGGAGCAACACTCCCTTCAGGGTCGGTGGACCAAGGAGGAATCTCTCCTCTCGATCAACATTCTGGAATTGCGGGCGGTCTTCAATGCGTTGAACCTGGCCCAGCATTTAATTCAGAACCATCCTGTTCAAGTACAGTCGGACAACGCCACCACAGTGGCTTACATAAATCATCAAGGCAGCTCTCGAAGCCGTTTGGCAATGAAGGAAGTCTCACGGATTCTATATTGGGCGGAACGCCATCTACCGGCCATATCGGCAATATTCACTCCGGGATTCCTGAATCGGGAAGCGGACATTCTCAGTCGTCAGGACGTACACGCCGGAGAGTGGGGCCTCCATCCAGAAGTGTTTCAACTCCTAGGGGTATATGCAATTGCGGTCGAATTCCCGAAATTGTCGAATTTCGGGAATTTTTCGCCAAAAAAAAAAAATCGTCAATGCAATTCAGTGCTTTCCGTCAAAAAAACGGACTTTCAAAATTCAACTTTTTGAAATTCGACTTTTGTCAAATTCGACTTTTCTGCAATGATACAAGTGCTGCAATTCGACCAAAGTGTATTCAATTCAAGTTTGGAAATTCGACAACAGTGCTTTTAGACAGTAAATTCGTCATTTTCAATCCGCCACACTTTGGAGGGTGAAAGCAATAAAAAAATTTTAAAACATGTTTTTTTTTTGGTGGTTTTTTTTTTTTGGTAATAGCATATCTATTTATATTAGAAGGGATTAGGTACTTGGTTTGTCTTTTTTGGAGGCACAAGTATTATTTATATATTTTTAAAAATATATATATATTTTTTTTTTATAGCTGGAACGGTAAAATCAAGGAAAAAAAATGGCGTGGGGTCCCCCCTCCAAAGCATAACCAGCCTCGGGCTCTTCGAGCTGGTCCTGGTTCTAAAAATGCGGGGAAAAATTTGACAGGGGATCCCCCGTATTTTTAAAACCAGCACCGGGCTCTGCGCCTGGTGCTGGCGCAAAAAATACGGGGGACAAAAAGAGTAGGGGTCCCCCGTATTTTTTTACACCAGCATCGGGCTCCACTAGCTGGACAGATAATGCCACAGCCGGGGGTCACTTTTATACAGTGCCCTGCGGCCGTGGCATTAAATATCCAACTAGTCACCCCTGGCCGGGGTACCCTGGGGGAGTGGGGACCCCTTCAATCAAAGGGTCCCCCCCCCCCCCAGCCACCCAAGGGCCAGGGGTGAAGCCGAGGCTGTCCCCCCCCCATCCAAGGGCTGCGGATGGGAGGCTGATAGCCTTGAGAAAAATGTCAGAATATTGTTTTTTCCAGTAGTACTACAAGTCCCAGCAAGCCTCCCCCGCAAGCTGGTACTTGGAGAACCACAAGTACCAGCATGCGGGAGAAAAACTGGCCCGCTGGTACCTGTAGTAGTACTACTGGGAAAAAAATACCCAAATAAAAACAGGACACACACACCGTGACAAGTACAACTTTATTACATACTGCCGACACACATACTTACCTATGTTGACACGCCGACTGCCACAGTCTCCGACGATCCGAGGGTACCTGTGAAAAAAATTATATTCACCTTCCAGCGTCCAGAGATAAATCCACGTCCAGAGTATAATCCAGGTACTTGGCAAAATAACAAAACGCAAAAACCCGTGCCAGCGGACTGAAAGGGGTCCCATATTGACACATGAGACCCCTTTCCCCGAATGCAGAGACCTCTCCGTGACAGCTGACACTGAAAGGTCTCTTCAGCCAATCAGCGAGTGCAACGTCCTTGCACTCTGCTGATTGGCTCTGAGCTCAGACAGCGCATCGCAAAGCCTCTCCATTATATTTAATGGTGGGAACCTTGCGGTTAGCGGTGGGGTCACCCGCCGGTCAGCGGCTGACCGCGGGTAACCCCCCGCTGACGGCAAAGTTCACACCATTGCAAGTAATGGAGAGAGCTGTGCGATGCGCTGTCACAGCACAGACAGCGCACAGCCAATCAGGTGAGCGCCACGTAGTAGCGCTTCCTGATTGGCTAAAGGCACCTCAGTGACAGGAGTCACGTGGGGTCCCGGCACATTCGGGGAAAGGGGTCTCGTGTCAATATGGGACCCCTTTCAGTCCGGCATGGTCGGGTATGCGTTTTTTTTTTTTTTTTTTTTAGCAAGTACGTGGATTATACTCTGGACGTGGATTTATCTCTGGACGCTGGAAGGTGAGTATAATTTTTTTTAACAGGTACCCTCGGATCGTCGGAGACTCTGGCAGTCGGCGTGTCAACATAGGTAAGTATGTGTGTGTCGGCAGTATGTAATAAAGTTGTACTTGTCACGGTGTGTGTGTCCTGTTTTTATTTGGGTATTTTTTCCCCAGTAGTACTACAGGTACCAGCGGGCCCGTTTTTCTCCCGCATGCTGGTACTTGTGGTTCTCCAAGTACCAGCTTGCGGGGGAGGCTAGCTGGGACTTGTAGTACTACTGGAAAAAAACATTCTGTCATTTTACTCAAGGCTATCAGCCTCCCATCCGCAGCCCTTGGATGGGGGGGGACAGCCTCGGGCTTCACCCCTGGCCCTTGGGTGGCTGGGGGGGGGGACCCCTTGATTGAAGGGGTCCCCACTCCCCCAGGGTACCCCGGCCAGGGGTGACTAGTTGGACATTTAATGCCACGGCCGCAGGGCGCTGTATAAAAGTGACCCCCGGCTGTGGCATTATCTGTCCAGCTAGTGGAGCCCGATGCTGGTGTATAAAATACGGGGGACCCCTACTCTTTTTGTCCCCCGTATTTTTTGCACCAGCATCAGGCGCAGAGCCCGGTGCTGGTTTTAAAAATACGGGGGATCCCCTTTCAATTTTCACCCCGCATTTTTAGAACCAGGACCAGCTCGAAGAGCCCGAGGCTGGTTATGCTTTAGAGGGGGGACCCCACGCCATTTTTTTTTTGCGGGTTTTTCCCGTTTTTTTTAATTCGCGGCAAAATCCGGCAAATCAGCCGTTTTTCGCCCGCGGGACTGTCGAATCCGTTTTTCATTGAATATGGTGAATTCCGGCAGCCACCTGCCGGAATTCACCTGTCGAATTGTGTCGAATTAAAAAACGGCGAAAATTTGCCGCGATTCGCCGTGAATTGCATATACCCCCTAGTGGTAAAGTGGGGCATTCCAGACGTAGATCTGATGGCGTCTCGACACAATCACAAGGTTCCGGTCTTCGGAGCAAGGACAAGGGATCCTCAAGCAGCATTCGTGGATGTGCTGGTGGTGCCGTGGAGGTTTCGGCTGTCGTACGTGTTCCCTCCGGTGTCACTCCTGCCCAGGGTAATTCGGAAGTTCAAGCAAGAAAGAGGAATTCTCATAGCTCCAGCGTGGCCCAGACGGCACTGGTTCTCAGACCTGCAGGGCCTATCGTCAGAGCGTCCAATTCTACTTCCACAATGCCCAGATCTCCTCGTTCAGGGCCCCTGTGTCTACCAGGACCTAGCCTGGCTGTCTTTGACGGCGTGGCTCTTGAAGCTTCCGTCTTGAGGGCTAAAGAGTTTTCTGAGGCGGTCATTCAAACTATGTTGCGGGCCCGGAAACCGGCTTCTGCTTGGATTTACTATAGGGTCTGGCATTCTTACTTTGTTTGGTGCGCATCTAACCGTTATGACGCTTCCAAGTTTAGTATAGCCAAGCTGTTGGCCTTTCTTCAGCAGGGCCTGGACTTAGGCCTGCGTCTGGCCTCCCTCAAGGTTCAAATATCTGCCTTGTTGGTGTGGTTTCAGAGAAAGATTGCGACCTTACCTGATGTGCATACCTTTACTCAGGGCGTATTGCGTATCCAACATCCCTATGTCCCGCCTGTGGCTCTTTTTCGGACTTGTCGGTGGTTTTGGAGGCGTTACAAGAGTCTCCGTTTGAACCTCTTGGTTCAGCTGATCTTAATCCTGTAGTTCCCCATATCTGATATTTCACCGTGACCGGGCGGTTCTTAGGACTCGTCCCGGCTATCTACCTAAGGTGGTTTCTTCGTTCCACCTTAATCAGGAGATTGTGGTTCCGGCACTTGTTTCTCCTGATCTGTCTCCCAAAGAGCGGTCTTTGGATGTGGTACGGGCTCTCCGTATCTATGTGAAGAGAACTGCTCCTATTAGGAAATCAGATTCTCTTTTTGGTTGTGTTTGGGTTTCACAAACGTGGCTGGCCTGCTCACAAGCAAACTTTGGCCAGTTGGATTAGAATGGTGATTGCACATGCTTATGTGAGGGCTGGTCTGTCAGCTCCTGCTCACATTACGGCCCATTCTACTCGGTCTGTTGGACCTTCTTGGGCGGCCCGCCGTGGTGCGACCCTTGAACAATTGTGCAAGGCGGCTACGTGGTCCTCTGTGAACACGTTCATAAGGTTCTATGCCTTCGATACTGCCGCTTCCCAGGATGCTCCCTTTGGACGCCGGGTTCTTGTGCCTGCTACAGTGCGTCCCCTCCCATAAGGAACTGCTTTAGGACATCCCCTATGTCTTTCCTTGTGGAGCCCAGTGTACCCCGCAGCAGGAAACAAGTTTTATGGTAACAACTTACCTTTGTTAAAACTCTTTCTGCGAGGTACACTGGGCTCCACAAGGCGCCCACCCTGACGCACTTAGCTTCTTTGGGTTGGTATGGCATTAGCCGCTGACACTTCTCCTGTCGTGAGAGTGTGGTGTATGTGGCTACTAACCGTTGTCGTCTCTTTTCCTGCCAATGCATTGGGCTGGTTAACTAAAAACTGAGCTCCTGTGCAGGGAGGCGGGGTTATAGAGGAGACGGCGCTGTGCATTCTGGGAACAGTCAAAGCTTTTGAGCCTGTTGGTGCCTCGGATCAAGATCCTACTCTACACCCCTATGTCTTTCCTTGTGGAGCCCAGTGTACCTCGCAGAAAGAGTTTCAAGAAAGTTAAGTTCTTACCATAAAGCTCGTTTTTTCCCACCACTCCCTGTTACCTCCCCCCCCCCCAAAATAAATAAATGAATAAAATAAATAAAAATCAGCATAGCATACAACCATGAATCAGGCTGCATATACACACACTAAAGGTAGTCATTCACGCTACAATTATCTTGCAGGTCCAACAGATAGCAGCTGATTTACCAGATAATTGTACTGTGTGTTGCCGTAACCAATAAGCACTGATCCCATCTGTCAGCCATGCTGAAATCTTTCAACATGCCTGACTGATTCGATCAGCGCTGGACAGATATCCTGCACATTGTGCAATGTGTTGTTTTTACTGACAGACCGACAGCTGCACACATACACACCCCACAGTAGAAGGCGTGTGTATGTAAATCCCCGGTTTTGTGCTGCCTCTCCAGGGTTATGTCTAAATCCTACTATGCTAAAGGACCCATGATGTCATAAGCACATGACAACAGGGGGAGGATCAAGGTTCGATCACGGGAGCTCAAATGTACCCTCGCCGGCTCCCTTTGCTCCCCACTCTATGAGCATGGTGGCTTGCTTCACTCGCCACCTGGTTACTAAAAGCATTAGATGATGATGTGGATAGCGACAGTGCTATCACACCGACTTTGCTCTTCCCTCTGCCAGCACATGTCACATGGTTGAGAAACCAGAGGTCCTTTAGCCCACCATGATTTAGCATGAACCGCCTATCCAGCTCTCACTGTACAAATGGTGCTGGTGGCTAGAGCAACCGCCCCTTTTCTCAGCTGTCCTCCTTCCCACCTGTCCACCCAGCGGGTGACTTATTACTGCCGGTGTGCAGGGACCTGCAGAAACTTCCTTTGTTCCCCCTTTCAGCGGTGTGGGTGGGATGAGGAGGCAAGCCTGGCTGGACACTGCTTTTTCTACTCATCCCCTGCACTGTCCTGTGGTGAGAAGTGAGGGCACTGTGAGAAAGATGAATTGGGAGCCTGGGGACATGCCGGGCTCTCGATTGTGCCTGGAAACCGGCTGCTAATACTGTCTGTAGCGATGAATGGAGTCCTCCGGCTTGGGACTATAGGCGATGACGTGCAGGCGGTATAGGAGGTTCTTTACACGTTTCTCAGTTATCTCAAATGAATGGTTTCATCAGAAGGTTAGCCAGTGTGTTTGGGGGTCAATATTAAAGTCCATAGGTGACCAATCGGTGTGGAGCTATAATTAATTTCTCTAACGTCCAATGCTGGGGACTCCGTAAGGACCATGGGGAATAGACGGGCTCCGCAGGAGACAGGGCACTCTAAGAAAGAATTAGGACTACTGGTGTGCACTGGCTCCTCCCTCTATGTCCCTCCTCCAGACCTTGGTTAGAATCTGTGCCCGGACAGATCTGGGTGCACTTTAGTGAGCTCTCCTGAGCTTGCTAATAAAGTATTTTCTTAGGATTTTTTATTTTCAGAGAGATCTGCTGGCAACAGACTCTCTGCTACGTGGGACTGAGGGGAGAGAAGCAAACCTACTAACTGCGGATAGGTCCTGCTTCTTAGGCTACTGGACACCATTGGCTCCAGAGTGATCGTACACACTTGGTCGTCCGTTCCCGGAGCCGCGCCGCCGTCCCCCTCGCAGAGCCAGAAGACAGAAGCCGGCGGGTGAAGCAAGATGACGTCAAAATCGGCGGCAGAAGACTCCTGTCTTCATATGAGGTAGCGCACAGCACTGCAGCTGTGCACCATTGCTCCCACATTAAACCCGCACACTCCGGTCACTGTAGGGTGCAGGGCGCAGGGGGGGGGCGCCCTGGGCAACAATTGAGTACCTCCTGGCAAAATAGAGCATATATACAGCTGGGCACTGTATATATGCATGAGCCCCCGCCATTATTTTACACAAAATCGCGGGACAGAAGCCCGCCGCTGAGGGGGCGGGGCTTCTTCCTCAGCACTCACCAGCGCCATTTTCTCTCCACAGCTCCGCTGAGAGGAAGCTCCCCAGGCTCTCCCCTGCAGAATCACGGTAGAAAGAGGGTAAAAAGAGAGGGGGGGGGGGCACATAAATTTAGCGCAAAATCACTAATACAGCAGCTACTGGGTAAACACTAAGTTACTGTGTAATTCCTGGGTTATATAGCGCTGGGGTGTGTGCTGGCATACTCTCTCTCTGTCTCTCCAAAAGGCCTTGTGGGGGTTCTGTCCTCAAATAGAGCATCCCCTGTGTGTGTGGTGTGTCGGTACAATTGTGTCGACATGTTTGACGAGGGAGGCTATGTGGGAGCAGAGCAGGTGCAGATGAATGTGGGGTCGCCGCCGACACCGGATTGGATGGATATGTGGAAGGTGTTAAATGATAATGTAAACTCCTTGCATAAAAGGTTGGATAAAGCTGAAGCCTTGGGACAGTCAGGGTCTCAACCCATGCCTGATCCTACAGCGCAGAGGCCGTCAGGGTCTCAGAAGCGCCCACTATCCCAGATTGTTGACACAGATATCGACACTGATTCTGACTCCAGTGTCGATGGCGATGATGCAAAGTTGCAGCCTAAAATGGCTAAAGCCATCCGCTACATGATTATAGCAATGAAGGATGTATTGCACATTTCAGAGGTAAACCCGGTCCCTGACAAGAGGGTTTATATGTTTGGGGAAAAAAGGCAAGAAGTGACTTTTCCCCCTTCACATGAGTTAAATGAGTTATGTGGAAAAGCTTGGGATTCTCCTAATAGGAAAGTGCAGATTTCCAAACGGTTACTTATGGCGTATCCTTTCCCGCCAACGGACAGGTTACGCTGGGAATCCTCCCCTAGAGTAGACAAAGCTTTGACACGCTTATCTAAGAAGGTGGCCCTGCCGTCACAGGATACGGCCTCCCTAAAAGATCCTGCGGATAGGAAGCAGGAAGGTATCCTGAAGTCCGTTTATACACATTCAGGTACCTTACTGAGGCCGGCAATTGCGTCGGCCTGGATGTGTAGTGCTGTAGCAGCATGGACAGATACTCTGTCTGAGGAACTTGATACCTTGGACAAGGACACTATATTTCTCTAACGTCCTAGTGGATGCTGGGGACTCCGTAAGGACCATGGGGAATAGACGGGCTCCGCAGGAGACTGGGCACTCTAAAGAAAGATTAGGTACTATCTGGTGTGCACTGGCTCCTCCCTCTATGCCCCTCCTCCAGACCTCAGTTAGAATCTGTGCCCGGCCAGAGCTGGGTGCTCCTAGTGGGCTCTCCTGAGCCTGCTAGTAAAAGAAAGTATTTTGTTAGGTTTTTTATTTTCAGTGAGCTTCTGCTGGCAACAGACTCACTGCTACGAGGGACTGAGGGGAGAGAAGCAAACCTACCTGTCTACAGCTAGGTTGCGCTTCTTAGGTTACTGGACACCATTAGCTCCAGAGGGTTCGAACACAGGCATCTGTCCTCGATCCTCCGTTCCCGGAGCCGCGCCGCCGTCCCCCTCGCAGAGCCTGAAGAACAGAAGCTTGAAGACGGCGAAAACGGTGGCCGAAGACTCCTGTCTTCATTTAAGGTAGCGCACAGCACCGCAGCTGTGCGCCATTGCTCCCAGCACACTTTCACACTCCGGTCACTGTAGGGTGCAGGGCGCTGGGGGGGGGCGCCCTGGGCAGCAATTGAAGTACCTTTTTGGCATAACATACATATATACAGTCAGGCACTGTATATATGTAAAAACCCCCGCCGTTTTTTTCACACAGAAGCGGGACAGAAGCCTGCCGCTGAGGGGGCGGGGCCTTCTTCCTCAGCACACCAGCGCCATTTTCTCTTCACAGCTCCGCTGGAAGGACGCTCCCCAGGCTCTCCCCTGCAGTATCCAGGTACAAGAAGGGTAAAAAAGAGAGGGGGGGGCACATAAATTTAGGCGCAAAAGACATAAAATCGGCAGCTATTGGGTAAACACTTATTATAGTGAATATCCCTGGGTTATATAGCGCTGTGGTGTGTGCTGGCATACTCTCTCTCTGTCTCCCCAAAGGCCTTTATGGGGTCCTGTCCTCAGAGCATTCCCTGTGTGTCTGCTGTGTGTCGGTACGGCTGTGTCGACATGTTTGATGAGGGTTACGTGGAGGAGGAGCAAGTGCGGATAAATGTGGTGTCGGGGCCGACACCTGATTGGATGGATATGTGGAAGGTCTTAAATGATAATGTAAGCTCCTTGCATAAAAGGTTTGATGACGCTGCAGCCTTGGGACAGCCGGGGTCTCAACCCGGGCCTGCCCAGGCGACTCAGAGGCCGTCAGGGTCTCATAAACGCCCACTATCTCAGATGGTTGACACAGATGCCGACACTGAGTCCGACTCCAGTGTCGACGATGATGAGGCACAATTACAGCCTAAGATGACCAAGGCCATCCGCTACATGATTATTGCAATGAAAGATGTATTGCATATTTCAGAGGTTAACCCTGTCCCTGACAAGAGGGTGTATATGTTTGGGGAGAAAAAGCAGGCAGTGACTTTTCCCCCGTCACATGAATTAAATGAGTTGTGTGAAGAAGCGTGGAGTTCCCCTGATAAGAAAGTGGTGATTTCCAAAAAATTACTGCTGGCGTACCCTTTCCCGCCAACGGACAGGTTACGTTGGGAATCCTCCCCTAGGGTAGACAAGGCGCTGACACGCTTAGCTAAGAAGGTGTCCCTGCCGTCTCAGGATACGGCCGCCCTAAAGGATCCTGCGGATAGGAAGCAGGAAGCTATCTTGAAGTCAGTGTATACACACTCTGGTACTCTACTGAGACCAGCTATTGCTTCAGCCTGGATGTGTAGCGCTGTAGCAGCATGGACAGATACTCTGTCAGAGGACATAGATGCCCTGGACAGGGATACTGTCTTGCTAACCCTGGGCCATATAAAAGACGCCGTCTTATATATGCGGGATGCTCAGAGGGACATTTGCCTGCTGGGCTCTAGAATTAATGCAATGTCCATTTCTGCCAGGAGGGTCTTATGGACTCGGCAATGGACAGGGGATGCCGATTCTAAAAAACACATGGAGGTTTTGCCTTATAAGGGTGAGGAATTGTTTGCGGACGGCCTCTCGGACCTTGTGTCCACAGCGACAGCTGGAAAGTCGACTTTCTTGCCTCAGGTTTCCTCACAGCCTAAGAAAGCACCGTATTATCAAATGCAGTCCTTTCGTTCTCAGAGAAGCAAGAAGGTCAGAGGTGCATCCTTTCTTGCCAGAGGTAGGGGTAGAGGAAAGAAGCTGCACCATGCAGCTAGTTCCCAGGAACAAAAGTCCTCCCCGGCTTCCACTAAGTCCACCGCATGACGCTGGGGCTCCACAGGCGGAGCCAGGAGCGGTGGGGGTGCGTCTCCGAAAATTCAGCAACCAGTGGGTTCGCTCACAGGTGGATCCTTGGGCTATACAAATTGTATCTCAGGGATACAAGCTGGAGTTCGAAGTGACTCCCCCTCACCGTTACCTAAAATCAGCCTTGCCAGCTTCCCCCACGGAAAGGGTGGTAGTCCTGGCGGCAATTCACAAGCTGTACCTCCAGCAAGTGATATTAATGGTCCCCCTCCTTCAACAGGGAAGGGGTTACTATGCCACACTGTTTGTGGTACCGAAACCGGACGGTTCGGTAAGACCCATTCTGAATTTAAAATCCTTGAACATTTATCTGAAGAAATTCAAGTTCAAAATGGAATCGCTCAGAGCGGTCATTGCAAGCCTGGAAGAGGGGGATTTCATGGTATCTCTGGACATAAAGGATGCTTACTTGCATGTCCCCATTTATCCACCTCACCAGGAGTACCTCAGGTTTGTGGTACAGGACTGTCATTACCAATTCCAGACGTTGCCGTTTGGTCTGTCCACGGCACCGAGAGTATTTACCAAGGTAATGGCCGAAATGATGATACTCCTTCGGAAGCAAGGAGTTACGGTTATCCCGTACTTGGACGATCTCCTCATAAGGGCGAGGTCCAGGGAGCAGTTGTTGATCAGCGTAGCACACTCTCAGGAAGTGTTACAACAGCACGGCTGGATTCTGAATATTCCAAAGTCGCAGCTGATTCCTACGACGAGACAGCCCTTCCTGGGCATGATTCTGGACACAGAACAGAAGAAGGTGTTTCTCCCGGAGGAGAAGGCCCAGGAGTTAGTGACTCTGGTCAGAAACCTCTTAAAACCAAAACAGGTGTCGGTGCATCAATGCACGCGAGTCCTGGGAAAGATGGTGGCGTCATACGAAGCCATTCCCTTCGGCAGGTTCCATGCGAGGAACTTTCAGTGGGATCTGTTGGACAAGTGGTCCGGATCGCATCTTCAGATGCATCGGCGGATCACCCTATCCCCCAGGGCCAGGGTGTCTCTTCTGTGGTGGCTGCAGAGTGCTCACCTTCTCGAGGGCCGCAGGTTCGGCATACAGGACTGGGTCCTGGTGACCACGGATGCAAGCCTCCGAGGGTGGGGGGCAGTCACTCAGGGAAGAAATTTCCAAGGGCTGTGGTCAAGTCAGGAGGCTTGTCTGCACATCAATATCCTGGAACTAAGGGCCATATACAACGCCCTGAGTCAAGCGGAGCCTCTGCTTCGCAACCAACCGGTGCTGATTCAATCAGACCACATCACCGCAGTGGCTCATGTAAACCGCCAGGGCGGCACAAGAAGCAGGGTGGCGATGGCAGAAGCCACCAGGATTCTTCGTTGGGCGGAAAATCACGTGCAAGCACTGTCAGCAGTGTTCATTCCGGGAGTGGACAACTGGGAAGCAGACTTCCCCAGCAGGCACGACCTCCACCCGGGAGAGTGGGGACTTCATCAGGAAGTCTTCTCACAGATTACAAATCGATGGGAACTGCCACAGGTGGACATGATGGCATCCCGCCTCAACAAAAAGCTACAAAATGATTGCGCCAGGTCGAGAGATCCTCAGGCGATAGCTGTGGACGCACTAGTAACACCGTGGGTGTTCCAGTCGGTCTATGTGTTTCCTCCTCTTTCTCTCATACCCAAGGTGCTGAGAATCGTAAGAAAAAGAGGCGTGAGAACAATACTCATTGTTCCGGATTGGCCAAGAAGGACTTGGTACCTGGAACTGCAAGAAATGCTCACAGAGGACCCATGGCCTCTTCCTCTCAGACAGGATCTGTTGCAACAGGGGCCCTGTCTGTTCCAAGACTTACCGCGGCTGCGTTTGACGGCATGGCGGTTGAACGCCGGATCCTAGCGGAAAAAGGCATTCCGGATGAAGTTATTCCTACGCTGATAAAGGCTAGGAAGGACGTGACAGCAAAACATTATCACCGTATATGGCGAAAATATGTTGCTTGGTGTGAGGCCAGGAAGGCCCCTACAGAGGAATTCCAGCTGGGCCGGTTCCTTCACTTCCTACAGTCGGGAGTGACTATGGGCTTAAAATTAGGGTCCATAAAGGTTCAGATTTCGGCCCTATCCATTTTCTTTCAAAAGGAACTGGCTTCTCTTCCTGAGGTTCAGACGTTTGTAAAGGGAGTGCTGCATATTCAGCCCCCTTTTGTGCCACCAGTGGCACCTTGGGATCTTACCGTGGTGTTGAGTTTCCTGAAATCTCACTGGTTTGAGCCACTTAAGACCGTGGAGTTAAAGTATCTCACGTGGAAAGTGGTCATGCTATTGGCCTTAGCTTCGGCTAGGCGTGTGTCGGAATTGGCGGCTTTGTCATGTAAAAGCCCCTATCTGGTTTTCCATATGGACAGGGCAGAATTACGGACTCGTCCGCAATTTCTGCCGAAGGTGGTGTCATCTTTTCATTTGAACCAACCTATTGTGGTGCCTGCGGCTACTCGTGACTTGGAGGATACCAAGTTACTAGATGTAGTCAGGGCTTTGAAGATTTATGTAGCCAGAATGGCTGGAGTCAGGAAAACTGACTCGCTGTTTATCCTGTATGCATCCAACAAGCTGGGTGCTCCTGCTTCAAAGCAAACTATTGCTCGCTGGATCTGTAACACGATTCAGCTGACACATCCAAAATCTGTAAAAGCCCATTCCACAAGGAAGGTGGGCTCTTCTTGGGCGGCTGCCCGAGGGGTCTCGGCATTACAGCTTTGCCGAGCAGCTTCTTGGTCGGGTTCAAACACGTTTGCAAAATTCTGCAAGTTTGATACCCTGGCTGAGGAGGACCTTGTGTTTGCTCATTCGGTACTGCAGAGTCATCCGCACTCTCCCGCCCGTTTGGGAGCTTTGGTATAATCCCCATGGTCCTTACGGAGTCCCCAGCATCCACTAGGACGTTAGAGAAAATAAGATTTTACTTACCTGTAAATCTATTTCTCGTAGTCCGTAGTGGATGCTAGGCGCCCGTCCCAAGTGCGGACTTCTTCTACAATACTTGTATATAGTTATTGCTTACCTAAGGGTTATGTTATGTTGCGTCAGGTTGTCTGATGCTCTGTTGTTGTTCATACTGTTAACTGGGTATGTTATCACAAGTTATACGGTATGATTGGTGTGGCTGGTATGAGTCTTACCCTGGATTCTAAAATCCTTTCCTTGTACGGTCAGCTCTTCCGGGCACAGTTTCCTTAACTGAGGTCTGGAGGAGGGACATAGAGGGAGGAGCCAGTGCACACCAGTAGTCCTAATTCTTTCTTAGAGTGCCCTGTCTCCTGCGGAGCCCGTCTATTCCCCATGGTCCTTACGGAGTCCCCAGCATCCACTACGGACTACGAGAAATAGATTTACCGGTAAGTAAAATCTTATTTTTTCACAGGTGCACATAGATGAAGTGCCACATGCTTGATTATAGTTGATTGTTCAAGGTGTGTGTAGACTGAAGCGCCACATATTAACCATAGTTATACAGTATATCTATAGGCAAAGCGATACATATTCTGTTAAGAAAAATGGCAACATTTGTATTTTCTTATAATCACATCAGGTTGAAAAAACCAGAAACAGTTCTAAGACATTTTAAAAGCAATTTGCAACTGTTAGCAGAGACATAGGTGAGTTTTCTGCTTCTAATTAGGAAACATAGTAATAGGGATAAGGCTGGCATTCTCATAGTGAAAGCCTTATGGCCTTAGAGGGCTAATCCCATATAGCACAAGATAGACAGACCGGTGTTCAAGTCCCATTCTGGACTTCTTTTAGTTTTATTGTGAAAACCTCATATTAAGACCAAATTGTTAATTGGACAGACACCATAGGCAATTTAGAAACCATTTTCAACCCTTTCGTAGAGCATAATGAAGATATTATGTCTCTATACTAGAGGAACAATATTGAATACGTAAAACTTAATCCCTGTGGTGAAAGCCCTATACTTTAGTGGGCTAATTCCATTTTGCACAATGTAGGCAGACCAGGGTTCAAGTACTATTTCGGATTCATTAACAAATCGAGAGGTTTTTTAGAGCATATATTTGTCATATATAAGAACAGGTTATAACATAATAGATGTTATTTAAGATGTTCATATGTTTGCTGCTAGATTTTTTTTTTCATTGGTATATACCAACTGTATGTATAGTATGGAACTTCATAGTTCAGTTTAGCAAAATGTTCATCCTGTTCCTATTTAGAAGGGTAAATACAGTCATAACACAAACAAAAAATAAGATTTTAAACCTACCGGTAAATCTTTTTCTCGTAGTCCGTAGAGGATGCTGGGGATAGACGGGCTCTGCAGGACACATGGGCACTTTAAGAAAGACTTTAGGTATGGGTGTGCACTGGCTCCTCCCTTTATGCCCCTCCTCCAGACCTCAGTTAGGGAAACTGTGCCCAGAGGAGACAGACAGTACGAGGAAAGGATTTTTGTTAAACCAAGGGCAAGATTCATACCAGCCCACACCAATCACACCGTATAACTTGTGATAAACTAACTAGTTAACAGTATGAAAAAACAACATAGCATCAGTCGGAGACCGATGAAAACAATAACATAACCCTTATGTAAGCAAAACTATATACAAGTCTTGCAGAAGAAGTCCGCACTTGGGACGGGCGCCCAGCATCCTCTACGGACTACGAGAAAAAGATTTACCGGTAGGTTTAAAATCTTATTTTCTCTTACGTCCTAGAGGATGCTGGGGACTCCGTAAGGACCATGGGGATTATACCAAAGCTCCCAAACGGGCGGGAGAGTGCGGATGACTCTGCCGCACCGATTGAGCAAACAGGAGGTCCTCCTCATCCAGGGTATCAAACTTATAGAACTTTGCAAAGGTGTTTGAACCCGACCAAGTAGCAGCTCGGCACAGCTGTAGTGCCGAAACCCCTCGGGCAGCCGCCCAAGACGAGCCCACCTTCCTAGTGGAATGGGCCTCGACCGATTTTGGTAACGGCAATCCAGCCGTCGCATGCGCCTGCTGAATCGTGTTACAGATCCAGCGAGCAATAGTCTGCTTTGAAGCAGGAGCGCCAACCTTGTTGGCTGCATACAGGACAAACAGTGCTTCCGTTTTTCTGACTCTAGCCGTTCTGGCCACGTAAATTTTCAAAGCCCTGACCACATCAAGGGACTCGGAATCCTCCAAGTCTCGCGTAGCCACAGGCACCACAATAGGTTGGTTCATATGAAAAGATGACACCACCTTAGGCAAAAATTGAGGACGGGTACGCAACTCCGCTCTATCCATATGGAAAACCAGATAGGGGCTTTTATGAGACAAAGCCGCCAATTCCGACACTCGCCTAGCCGAAGCCAAGGCTAACAACATGACCACCTTCCAAGTGAGATATTTTAACTCCACCGTTTTAAGTGGTTCAAACCAGTGCGACTTAAGGAAACTCAACACCACATTAAGGTCCCAAGGTGCCACCGGAGGTACAAAAGGAGGCTGAATATGCAGCACTCCCTTCACAAAAGTCTGTACTTCTGGGAGAGAAGCCAATTCTTTTTGAAAGAAAATGGATAATGCCGAAATCTGAACCTTAATGGAGCCTAATTTTAGGCCCAAATTCACTCCAGTTTGTAGGAAGTGAAGGAAACGGCCCAGATGGAATTCTT